>NC_048300.1:169032132-169055252 GCF_013100865.1 Trachemys scripta elegans
CCGCCCCCATTGGCCCGGGACGGCGAACCGTGGACAGTGGGGGCCGCGATCGGCTGAACCTGCCACGTCAGCAGGTAAATAAAACTGGCCCGGCCCGCCAGGGTGCTTAGCCTGGCGAGCCGCGTGCCGAACGTTGCCGACCCCTGTGTTACACAGTTAAATAATAATTTCTAGATATTTGACTTAAACCAGAAAATCCTTTCTTTCTAAAACTATGTAATTTAATTTTCAATATTTTTATTTTTAGAAAAGTACAAAACAAAAAGTGGACATTTAAATGAATACAGGAGTTATTACTGATATTAGATAAAAAATACAAACATACAAGGCTATTGCATTGGACCTTTAAGGTTCTTTCTTTTAAGCCACTTAATCATCAGCCACACAGCAAGCCACTTAATCATCAGCCACACTGCTTTCCAAGCAGCCCCTAAGCCTTCCTTAGGCCACACCACATCTACATTAAAGGATTTTTCATCCCCATTGGTGGTTGCCCATGTGTAAATATATTGCTATAGTGGCTTCTACTGTTTGTTTTTACACTAACACAACCTGCTGACATTCTCTTTGACTAGACACCATTGGAACACCTATCTTCATGAACCTTATGAGGTACACTCAAAAGAAACTACTCTCCTGCTCACCTTAAGAAGTTTGTAGATTAGAGTCCCTCAGTAAAACTTAAAAAACAGGTCTGAAACTCTTACCTTACCAAAACCTCAGTAAATGAGGCAAGGACTTCTACTGAACCTTTGCCAGATTCCCTGCTCATCTTACAAGGCTGGTCCCTTGTCTCACTCACTGTACACCTTGTATACATTTTTCTCTGCAAATCTGTATTACCTAAGTGCACACATATAGCGTGGCCTTGTTTAGCTGCACACTTTATAAGTAGAGTGAGAAAACTCAGTGCAAAATATACTGGCATGCACAGGATGCAATTTTCAGTGGCTCACAATTCAGTTAAATCAATACCAATTTTCAGTGGAGTACTCAAAAGCACTTCTCAATGAGGGCTATTTCCATGATATTTCAATTTTCCACCACAACAGCTGCTCAAAAAGAAGTTACAAGAATGTATTGTAAATATGTGAAGTATCCTATTTTCTCACCCCAAACATGCTCCCTCTTGGACTCCAAAACAGTTGAATAATATTTGTTCCAACTCAAAGTATTTCCCTTTGAGAAGAGGTCAAGGCTGAAAGAAAAAATTGAGTCTAAAAGGTGAACACTTCAGAAAGTTATAATAAGAGTTAATGGAGACATATGTGTAATCTTAGCTACTAGTCTGCTGCTGCTCCTGCTTTACAGTACAGGTTACATACAGTAATCCAGTGGCTCTCAACCTTTCCAGACTACTGTACCCCTTTCAGTAGTCTGATTTGTCTTATGTCCGCAAATGAAAAAAAGGTTGAAAAATCACTGATCTAGTTTGACCTCAAGGCCAAAGAGTTTCACCCAGTAATTCCTGCAGTTGAGGGAATTATTCTTCCCTAATATGTAAGCAAATACCATCAGGTCCACAAGTTTACAGACTGGACAGTAATGGTTGAAAGAGAGCCATTTACAATCACTACATAGAAATGGGTTTGTTTGTTTGTTTTGGGGGCTTTTTAAATAGAGTATATACTGAAAACAGCAACAAGCTGAGTCATCGGGGTAAATTTGTATTTGGAAACTTTCTGGAAATAAATATCTTCCTTGATAAACAGCAGCTTTGAAAAAGGGACACAGCATATAATTTCAATGGATATACTGAGAAACTATTTCATATTTAAATGACTGACATGGTAAATCAGAATAGATCCATTAGAAGCAGCTGTAGTCCAGCACACCAATGTGGATAATAAGCATACTGAATTAGAGTTCTCTTCTTATATAATAAGGAAAAAATTACACTCACTGGTGTTCGAACCATAGGTGACTTTCTGAACTTAACAGCTTTAATTTTTAAATTTTTCCTCACACACCATCTTCCTTCCTCCCTCCACCCCATTCTCTCCCGTGGCTCGCCCCCACAAAAGTAGCTAAAGACAGAAAGAAATCCAGTTAAGAAAAAAACGGTTACTAACCTTCCAGAACTGTTGTTCAAGATGTGCTGCTCATGTCCATTCCATGAGCTGCCCTTCTACCCTTTGTGGATGGACTGCAGGGATGATTGAAAGGGGGAAGGATTCCATTTGGAGGCCCAAGTGAAACGTCTCCACTTAGCCAAGTAGGCCACCCTTGTGGAGGGTTTTCTGCTACCTAGCAAGATTTTCTTGACCTGCTCCAAGCAGGGTTCAACCATGCAGTAGCCACACTATCAGGTACAGGGAGGCGAGGTTCAGGTGGAGCAACTGGCCTTGGTTCTGCGAGATCAAGTCTGTACGCAGTGGGACCTATAAGTAAGGTTGTTACCGAGAGGCCAGGAGTGTGCCAAACCAATGCTTGCATGTTCACGCCGGGGCTATCAAAATAACCTTCCCCTTGTCCTTCTTGATCATTAGGAGGACTTTGTGAACCAAGAGTATCAGTGGAAAAGCATACACAACAGCCCCTCCATCATGAGAGCAGGAAAACATTGAACAGGAAGCCCTTGCTGAGCCCGCGCATGAAGCAGAACTGTTGGCATTTCCTGTTCTGTCTGGTGGCAAACTGGTCCACCAGGGGAGTCCCCTACTTCTGGAAGATAGCATTGACTACCTCTGGGAGAAGGGACCACTCATGGTGAGAGGAAAAAGACCTGCTTAGGTGATCTGCCAATGCATTCCAGTCTCCAAGCGAATGGTGTGCTTCACACAGAAGTCCCACAGTCAGAGTGTCTCTTGACACAGGAACAAGCTTCCCCTTGCTTATTCACGTAAGCTGTGTTGTCTGTCAAGACCTGCATTACTCTGTCTGACAGAGAGAAAAGGAACACCTGGCAGACCAAGCATTTCGCCCTGAGTTCCCTGACATTTAAGTGCAGGGAGAGTTCTTCTTGGGACCAGAGGCCTTGTGTTCTGAGACTGCCGACTCCCCAGCCCAAGTCTGAAGTGTCCAAGACTAGAGTCACTGACAGGTATGGGGCAATGAAGGGAAGCCCATTCAACACCGACTCAGGATCTATCCAAGTCAACGATGCCAAAACAGTTGACGGGATCGTGAGAGTCAAGTCCAGGTGGTGCCTGCACGGGACGTAAACTGACGCCAGCCACAGCTGCAGGGGTCTGAAATGCAGCCACGCATACCGCACCATGCAAGTACACACTGCCATGTGGTCTAGTGACTTGAGGTATACCTGATTGGTCGTGAGCTGATGGTCCTGACTCAGGTAATTAGCTCCGACATAGTTTGGAATCGAGCACTGCCCCTATAAATTCTATTCTCTGTACCAGAACTAGGGTTGATTTCTGCTCATTTATTAGCAGGCCCAGCTCTCAACAGGTGGCCCTTCCTATATCAATGCAGTGCTGCACCTAAGCCTGCGAACGGCCCTTGAGTAGCTAATCATCAAGGTATGGGTATTGTGACAGACCCAGACCAATGGGGTACAGGAGTCTGGTCGAGGGCAAATATACTGGTCACTGGATGAGTAGTTTTCTGTTCCCTGAGTGACCAGAGCAGGGGCTGCACTAGAGTAATCAGAAACCTGCTAGAACCAGTTAAGGCAGGCAGGCAGGCCAATTAGGACACCTGGAGCCAATTAAGAAGAAGCTGCTAGAATCAATTAAGGCAGGCTAATCAGGGCACCTGGGTTTTAAAAGGAGCTCACTTCAGTTTGTGGTGAGAGTGTGAGGAGCTGAGAGTGAGAGGGTGGGCTGCTGGAGGACTGAGGAGCACAAGCATTATCAGACACCAGGAGGAAGGTCCTGTGGTGAGAATAAGGAAGGTGTTTGGAGGAGGCCATGGGGAAGTAGCCCAGGGAGTTGTAGCTGTCATGTAGCTGTTACAAGAGGCACTATAGACAGCTGCAGTCCACAGGGCCCTGGGCTGGTATCCGGAGTAGAGGGCGGGCCCGGGTTCCCCCCAAACCTCCCAATTGACCTGGGCTGTGGGTTCTTCCAGAGGGGAAGGTCTCTGGGCTGTTCCCTAACCCACATGGTGAATCTCTGAGGCAAGAAAATCCACCAATAAGCGCAGGACCCACCAAGATAGAGGAGGAACTTTGTCACAGTAGATTTGGATGCCCCGACATCTCAGGTAAGCTGCAACCACTACCATACACTTCATAAAAACCCTTGGGGCTGCTGATAGTCTGAAGGGCAGTGAGGTGAACTGGTAGTGGAGTTGCCCACCAGAAATCAGTGCCCACGGAAGATGGAAACGTGGAAATACGCATCCTTTAAGTCAAGGGTGGCATACCAGTCTCCTGGACCCAGGGAGGGAATGATGGAGGCCAAAAGAGACCATCCGTAACTTCAACTTCTTGAGATATTTGTTGAGGCGACGCAAGTCCAGGATGGGCCTGAGGCCCCCTTTGACCTTTGGAATTATGAAATATCGAGAGCAAAACCCCTTCCCTCTCAAATCTTGAGGAACTTCCTCCATGGCTCCCACACGCACTGGGGCTTACATCTCCTGGGCGAGAAGTTGCTTATGAAAAGGGTCCCTGAAGAGGGACAGGTTTGTGCGGTGGAAGGGAGTGATGCACAGAAACTGCAGGGTATATCCAGTTGACACAGTACTGAGCACCCAAAGGTCCAATGCTATGTGGGGCCACGTATCTGGAAGGGAAACAAGCAGTCCAAAAATAAAAGGGGGGATGGATCCAGGTATGCAGTCCTTGGGCACACCATTAAAAGACCTGCATAGACCCATCAGGGTATCTACCCAAGCCTGACTGAGAAGCTGAGGCAGAAGGCAAGGGCTGCCAGTGTTTATAGCCCTTCCCCTTCGGTCTATAGGGTTTGTGCCTGTGAGACCCTGAGAGGCAGTTGTGGCCAGAAATGTTTCCTGGAGGCCATAGGCATGGCCCAGAGAACGTAGCCTTGCCCTTGAATCTTTCAGGCCATGCAGCTTGGCATCCCTCTGTTCAGAGAGCAGCGCATTGCCCTTGAAAGGAAGGTCCTGGACCAACTGCTGCACCTTGTGGGAAAGGCCCGACGACTGGAGCCACGAACATCACCTCATCGTGACCACAGTTGCCACTGTTCTGGCTGCCAAGTCGGCTGCATCCAAGGCTGCCTGGAGAGAGGCTCTGACCAGTCTTGCCTTCCCTCCAGGATGGCAGCAAACTCCTGCTTAGATTCCTGTGGCAAGGAGTTTCTGAAATTGGTCATTGAGTCTGTGATGTTGCACTCCATAATGCTTTATAGAAATATGCTTATAAGTGTAAATATGACATAACTGGAATATGTTTTATGTTAGATATGCCATGTAACATATCTTTACAAAGGTTATGATCTACTGAATATATTCATCCTATTTGTATGAATGTACCATTTTCCTATTTGAAGATATGAGCGTTGGCTCTATGCTTGTATTTAAAGTGTTTGCTGTAGGGCACATAAGACAGATTCGGTCAACAGTGTCAAGGTGTTATTCAAGTAATTGGGAGTACTTAACTAACAATGGACTTTGGAAGACGCCAGTCCACAACTGAGCTTCCCTGGGAACTTTCAAACTAACTTGTAAACAATGGCGTTAGCCTGCAAAAAGCTGAATCATTCATAGACCTGTGACCTGCCCAGGTAACTGCAAACTCCATCTTGTTGAGGGGATTTTACACAACAAAACAAAGGGGTTTCCACCCACAAGAAAAAGATTATATAAGGCCCTGGAAACCCCTCCATTTTTGTCTTCAGCTAGCTTAAAAGATAGCCTCTCCACCCCAAAGTGATGCCTGAAAGAAACTGTAACGAAGGACAGTAACTATGGGGGTGTGAGTGATTGCTGGACCCAGACTAGGAAGAAGTCTAGTCTGTCAAAGAAGCTTACTGGAACATCTCTGAGGGTGAGATTTACCTGCATTTAGTTTCCTACTGTATTAGGCTTAGTCTTGCGTGTTTGTGTTTTATTTTGCTTGCTTTATTCTGTCTGTTACTATTTGGAACCACTTAAATCTTACTTTTTATATTTAATAAAATCACTTTTTGCTTATTAATTGACCCAGAGCAAGTAATTAATTCCTGGGGGAGCAAATAGCAGTGCATCTCTCTCTATCAGTGTTATAGAGGGCGAACAATTTATGAGTTTACCCTATATAAGCTTTATACACAGTAAAACGGATTTATTTGGGGTTTGGACCCCATTGGGAACTGAGTGTCTGGGTGCTAGAGACAGAAGCACTTCTTAAGCTGTTTTCAGTTAAGCCTGCAGCTTGTGGGGGACATGGTTCAGACCTGGGTCTGTGTTTGAAGCAGACTGGTGTGTCTGGCTCAACAAGACAGGGTACTGAAGTCCCAAGCTGCCAGGGAAAACAGGCTCAGAGATAGTCTCAGCATATCAGGTGGAAGTCCCAAGGAGGTTTCTGTGACCCAACCCGTCACAGAGTCCCACAAATTAAAGTCATAGTTTCCCCAGCAGGGCCTGTTGGTTTGATATGCAGAGCTGTAGGCTGCCTCCCAAAGAAATCCAGTCTCTTGGTCTCTTTATTTTTCAGTGTGGCATGAGCTGCCCCTGCCTGTCCCTTTTGTTTGCTGCCAACACCACCAGGGACTCAGGAGGGGGATGGGAGTATAATTACTCAAATCCCATTGCAGGCACATAGTACTTCTTCTCCACCCTTTTAGATGGGTTTGCCAGAGGGTTTTAACTTACCCCCACTTTAGAGGGGGCCACAAGAGCCAAGATGTCAATTAGGCTGTGGGTGGACTCTTTCAGTTCCTCCATTTCCGGCCCAAGGTTCATGGTGACCCACTTCAGGAGCTCTCAATGAGCCCTAAAATCATCCGATGGCTGGGGGTTGGAAAGGCCTGATACCATCTCGTCCAGGGATGACGATGAGGTGGCTAGTGCTACAGGAGGGGCTGGTACCTCCTCCTCAGCCTCTCCCACCTCGGCAACCTCAGTGCTGTAATTGGCATCCGGTTCCAGATGGGATAGTGCCACAGTACGCCTCTCAGATTCCACCAAGTACAACCACTGGAACAAGGGCCCTGGTACCGGGGGGAACCTCCACGGGTTCCAACAGTGCCACTGCATTGGCCAATGCTCTGGTGCAGCGCCGAAGTCTGATGCATATTCCAGTAACCGGTACCTCTTCTATGGCACTACCAACTCAACTTCAGACTCAGACAATGACTCTTTGTCCACAGACCAAGGCAGAGCTGTACCTGGTTCTGCATCCAGGCGGTGCTGGGGAGCTGGTGACTGGTGCTGGGCTGGGGACTGTTGCAGCAGGGCCATGCAACCCCAATGAGCTCTACGCGCCCCTCTACCCCTGTGAACTTGGTGGGAGCAGGCGCTTGGGGGAGTGAGCAGTACCAGGAGGGACAGCAAGTACTTTGCAGTCTGGAAAGCCTCCAGAGTCGAGGGTGCCTGGAGACACGAGGGACCACGACCCTTCCCAGGAGTCGGAAGTCACAAATTGGGCTCAGTGCCCTCAGTGGGGTTGCTGGAGCTGACTGCAGCTCTGGGGATGACAAGTGACCCAGCACAGGTCTCATCACCTCACCCCTTGTGTCCCTCTTCTGCACCGGCAAGTGTCCTCTCTCTTCGTGTTGTTTATTATGCCTCTTCTTCAGCACCGAGGATGGCAAATGGTGCTGAGAAGAGCATGGTGCCGGCGGCACACTTTGTACTGAGGACAAAGTACTCAGCGTTGATTTGGAGCAGGACAGCTCCGAAGCCAGTCTAAGGGATGCTTCCATTAGCATCAGGTGAATGTGTCTGTCTTTTTGAATCCCCTGAAAATCTAGTACTTGTCTTTGACATGAGCTTCCCCAAGGCATTTCAGACAGGCTGAAAGCGGGTTGCTCACTCACATAGGTTTGCCACAGGTGGAGCACGGCTTGAAGCCCGGAGTCCCTGGGACATGTCCCTTCAGAATGGGCTATATTTTAACACTAAAATAACTATAAGTATAACTATATACAAAAACTGTGAAGACTAAACCAGTAGAGAAAGAAAGCCTTGCAAGAGCAAGAAGCCGCTTCAGCAACCATCATGGTAAGAAGGAACTGGCGGTACCCCTTATACTGGTGCATAGATGCAGGGCTCCAGGGGACACTAGGGCCAGCCCTACGGATTCCACTAAGGGAAAAAAACCCTGGCAACTGTGCATGTGGTGCACGGACACCTAGCATAGAATCGACATGAGAAAGCACTCAAAGTAGAACTTTATTTTGTGTGTTCTGCACATACAAAAATTGTATTTCAAAATTACTTTGGGGGCACTTCCATAATTCAGATATGCTAGACCAGGGATCTCAAACTCAAATCATCACGATGGCCACATGAGGACTAGTACATTGGCCCAAGGGCTGCATCACTGAAACCTTTTCATATAATGATACAAAAGTATAGTCAAAAATGAAAAAAAATGAAGAGTAATATAGTATGCTATTGAAAGTCAATGTATTAACTTTTTTAAAACTGTAATGCGAAGAGGGGTTTTAGTAAAATAGAAGCACTCAGTAATGCACCTCATTCAAACGACAAAACATGCATTTACTTTTAGAATTACTTCGGTTAAAGCCCCCCGTCTGCCCCCAGCCCCCCCCTCACTCCACCCCTTCCATAAGGCCCCACCCCTGCCCCACCTTTCCTACCCCTTCCCTGCCTCCATTCCAACCCCTTCCTTAAAGTCCCCGCCCTGCCCCTATTCCACCCCCTTCTCCAAATCCCCAGCCCCACCTCTTCTCCGTCCCCTCCCCTGAGTGTGCCATGTCCTCACTCCTCCCCACTCCCTCCTGGAAAGTACTAAGCACTGCCAAACAGCTGTTTGGCGGCGGGAAGCGCTGGGAGGTAGGCGGAGGAGCGGGGACGCGGTGCTCAGGAGGGGATGGGTGGGGGGAAGCTTGGCTGCCGGTGGAGTTGGTGCCTATGGCGGGACACAGAAAATAACTCCGCGGGCCACATATTTGAGACCCTTGTGCTAGACCCAAGGATGACTCAGGGGACTGGTAATAGACTAGGGAGCCTACAATTAAAAACCACCATGAGAATTGGCACTAATTGAAATCCCTTGTTTACAGTCCCAACAGAGAAGCCCGGGCCTGCACAAGTGCAGAGACTCAACAAGTCCCTTAACCTTACACATGGTCCCTCCAGGTCAGAGTTGAAGCACATTGGAAGGTCTGTATGAAGAAACAAGCAGTGAACAAAGAACAAAAATAAGGGAAAAACATTAACAAGTGTTGACTGAGCTGTTCCAATATTTCTTTTTTTAAATTGCAGTTTCCAGACTGGAGTAAAATTCTAATGGCAAAGTTTTTTTTTTTGTTTTTTTGTTTTTTTATATATATAAAAACACCCTCTTGAAAACAGGATTTTAAAATGTGAAAGCACTGACAAACCCTTGACCAAATTGACACCAGTAGGTGCTGCCATAATATAAAAGAAAACCTAGGAATAAATTAAATGTACACACAAGAGAGTACTACAAAAAGAAAAAGAACCTGCAAAGACTCAACTGGATTTAGATCACAATTATGTAGGGACTTGTCAGCTAGCATTACAATTCACAGCTGTTCCAATCATCTACTTTTTATTCTTCTGGCGCCCCTTGCTGAATAAAATCCACATTGCCACAGAAGTGTGCTCTGATATATACTGTACATCAATTGCAATCTTGACTTCTGACATGAACTTACAGCATTTACATGCAGACTAGTTCTATCTGCTGAGACCTCCCTAATTATATCATCATTTTATACAACTATAGATTTAAACCTATATCATTCTTGACTAAACGCATACAATAAGCTGTCCATGATCACTTCCCCTTTTCCATCAGAATACAGTAAGCCAGCTATTTCTAGCCTTTTGTTTCAAGACAATTTAAAAAGGGAAAATATATTTTTCTAGGTCTATATTAGTATACAAGATGTATTGTAATACGTTTCTGTAATTAATAACTGTATACAGTAGATGTATGTAATAACTGTATTCTCAGCCTAATCTTTCCTGTCATTTCATTCCATTCCCCCGTGTTTAACCTTGAAACCCAATTGACAATACTTCCTACATCATTGCCTGCAGATATTCACACTGGAGCTGGAGGAGCTGAAGTTTCACTGCCTGACAGGGTTTGCTCTTTGATCAGCTCAGGTGGTGCAGAGCCAGCTGGGCTGCAGTTATTCTGTTGCCCAGGGAACAACAACTGAAGTGTATACTTCCTAAATCTGCACAGGAGGCACTTCTGCACCATTGCCACAGCGGCTCTTGCTGTGCAAAGCTGAAGTGGTGTAGCTGCTATAGCTGGAGCCCAGCTGGTGCCCATTAATGCTCTCTGTAGGACAGGAACAAACAGCTAGTTTTCAGAAACCTCATTCTTTGCATTGACAAACAGATTTATCACTCTCCTTTATTAATGAATATAAACATCATTTCCCCCCTTGAATAAAATGGAGAAATTCAAAAGAATTTTTTTTCAATTATGCTTTATTCTAAATAATACTTTTGTAGTCTTTATAGTTTGCTCATAAGAAAATAAACTAGATTGCCTCTATAACGTAATGTCTTATTACAATCGCAAGACGTAAAATACTTCCTTATTCTGTCTTAATATTAAATTAACAATTTTAAAACCGTATTCAAAACACAAGAATGCAAGTTTTCATTCCGGTATGTGTAGCTATTTCTTGTATTTAAAAAAATTCCAGAATCAGTTTAATGAAATGTAACCATTGCAAATACTTCAGATGCTTACATCTTTTCAGATACTAAGACCAAATGTTTGCTTTTGAAGATACACTTCCGCTTTACTCCTGTGTGTGGAGTACAGCAGCTTATTGTAAATCCTGATGGAAGCATGTGTATAAGCCCGTTTGACAACAGGCGTGGTTCGGAGATAAACACAGTTGCCAGATATAGTAAAATCCAACCCAGACATGTCCATACCCAGGTCATTGTCCAGGATTAGCAACTGTCTCATTGCTTCAACGTGTAGCAGAAACTATATAAATTGCAGGATTCTCATTATTTACAGACAGATCCCTCTGGGTTAATGCATAGAATCATAGGACTAGAAGGGACCTCAAGAGGTCATCTAATCCAGTCCCCTGCACTCATGGCAGGACTATCTAGACCAGTGCTTCTCAAAGCCGGTCCACCGCTTGTGCAGGGAAAGCCCCTGGTGGTCGGGCCGGTTTGTTTACCTGCCATGTCCGCATGTTCAGCCGATCGCGGCTCCCACTGGCCGCGGTTCGCCGCTCCAGGCCAATGGGGGCTGCGCGAAGGGCACGCAGCACATCCCTCGACCCGCGCTGCTTCCCGCACAAGCGGCGGACCGGTTTTGAGAAGCACTGGTCTAGACCATCCCTGACAGGTGTTTGTCTAATCTGCTCTTAAAAATCTCCAATGATGGAGATTCCACGACCTCCCTAGACAATTTATTCCAGTGCTTAATCACTCTGACAGTTCGGAAGGTTTTCCTAATGTCCAACCTAAACTGCAATGAAAATGAGGGCAACATCTCTAGGTATTTTAGCATAATGGGGCAGAACAGAGGGATTGCCTCTGCCTACACTGTTCTCTGGAAGTTTTCCTATCATTGTTATACGAGTGCAGCTCCGACACTGGTTGGAACAGTGGGAGCCTACCATAGGCCAGGTTGCAGGTGGCCACTGGCATTTTAAAACATTGTGTTGTCCAGCCCTGTACCATGAAGATCTACATGACATGGTGTATAAACCCCATGGCCACCTGAGCCTGACCTATTCTTGGGCTCCCACCAGTGGCACTGAGCCAGCATTAACAATATTGAGATCTTTCAGAAAAAGGCTGGTGTAGACAAAGCAGAAAAGTGTAGTGGGGGATTGGCTTCATCACCAATGGAAATCACTGCAAGCATCAGTTACATGAGACTGCATTAAGACAATACATTAAGATGCTGGTTCTTTTCCTATAAAGGTACTGAACCACACTTATCTATCCATTAAGTTCAATGGGAATTAAGGATGGCTGAGCACATCATGCGGTCAGACCCTGGTTAGTCCCTTTTACACTAAATGCCATATTTATTTGGAGTAAATAATTTGTGGCGGTCAAATTCAATTAATTCATTAATTCAAAAGACTGGTACAACAATTTCACTTGATAGATTATAGAAATCTACCTCAAATAGACAAATCTCACTATACTCCAATAAGAGCATTTTGTTGTGTGGATGCTGCCGGACCACCAAAAGGATAGATTCCCTAACATAAGTTAATTCAGATTCACAGTTATAACCAATTACATACTTTCCTATGCCTGTTAACCCTGTATTGGAAATTTTTGCAATCCCACTTTCTGCATCTAGGCCTCTCTGTCGGAAGAAATTGTGTTATTACCTTTGTAAACACACAACACTTTGTTTCATCAGTGAAACGTGCTGTTGGCTTGGGACAAGAGCCATTATTTTGCTCTGTGTTCTGCATTATCTGGATACATTTGCAAACTTTCAGAGTCAATTGAAACATGCTCACACATCAAGCATAGAACGCAATTCATGGAAGAAAATATTAATGGTAAACAACAGGTTGCTGCATATAGATTCATTTTATTTATTGTCCACATAAACCTGAAAATAAAAATGCCCTGGAAAGAAAGCTATGTTACTGCAACAAGAAATTATAAAAATTACTAAAAGACAATGGTTTTCAGTTGAATCCCGTATAACTGAGATGTCATAATATCAACAGCCAATGGTCAAAAAGCCAACACCTCCTGCTCCAGCAAAACTGACAAGATCAAGCAGCTATATCAGCAGCATCCAGCGAGGCCTGCAGGGATATACTGGCAAGCTGCTGACCCTCTGTGACGACAGCCTGGTGGAAGGTGCTCAATGAAGGAATTAAACTTGGAATAATTGGTATGGTTATATTCGCCATGAGGAGTTGGTAACTGAAGATTCTAAATTGTAGAGTAGCCAATGAATATGACGTACGACCCAATAAAGTCACTTTTCCTCTTTATAGTACAGCATCAATTTAGCGTGGTGCTGCCTTCCATGTTTGGCAACAGCATCAACCACAAGGGAGTTGGGATAGGGATGAGAAAATAAAAATTCTGAATCCTGAGAGAAGACATAACACTTTTTATCATCCCTTTTACAAACGGGTGGTATTGTAGCCAGAGTATGCCCAATTTCTTTTGAAGTGTCTACAGAGACTCATTAACAGGTAGCACAACAGAGGCGGATGATGTTGTGTGAAAGCAATATATGCTATGACTCTCTAACCTCCTTGAGTGCTATCCATACAGAGTCTGCTATCCTTTAAATGAGGTCCTGGAACTGCTTTAAGTCATCAGCCAGGGATGGTGGAGGAGGCATAAGGGCTTAATCTGGGGAGAGGAAGGAAAGTTGGTTGTCGGGGTGACCTTTCTGCTCTATCCTGTGGATAAGGCATTCTAGAGTGAGGATGGTGAAGGACTGTTTGCCCTTATCATGGCGAGTAGTACTAGGTGTCTTGGAGAATTATTGTTGGTAAGCTGCCCAGAGACCATAGTATGGTCAATAAAGGGACCCAAATGGCATGGGTGGGGGCACCCAGGGATGTCCATACCACTGGGATGAAGTCTGAAAGTGTCTTTCCTGGGGATGTTCTGACTCTCTGGAAGTGTCTGGAAAAAGGAGAGAAACCTGTACTGATATCTGAGAGACTGAAGAGAAGTCCCCATCATCATAATCACTTGGAAGAGGCAGGGCACCTGTAGAAATAGGCGGTGGCTCCAACAGTACCAGACAAATACCTGGAGACTAAGAGGTCCTCGGTACTGAGAATGGATCAGTGCCAAATAAAGGGGATTCAGGTGTGTCTGTTACCATCAAGTCCTCAGGGAATCTAACTCTTGCAATACCAATACAGTCACTTGGTCAGAAGTAATTGTGGCAGAAGGAGTCAACAGTAGCATAGGTCTTACATATTCTGAGGACTGACTATAGTCTGGTCTTCTATGGTACCAAAGTGCTAGGTACTGAGGGCCTGGCAAATTCTATCAGCACTGATTTAGGGAAGATGTTTTTTTTCTCCTTGCCGCTCTGGTCTCCTGATGGTACCGGAGATCTTCTAGAACCTGAATTCCTAGAGTCTTTGGGTTTGCTACTGCTCACAGTACCTGAGGAACCTGCAGTCTCGTGAGTATCGAGCAGTTTTCTCAACTGCGGACTGTGATCTCTTTGAGGTAGCTTCCCTATCAGAGGAGCTTTAAGGCCATTCCATGGAGTCCTTTTTAGAGGATCCTTGAGTATTCCACTTGGAGGCTTTAAGAGAGTGCTGCACCAATGAGGTAGAGGCGGTTGATTTGCTGGGACACCTGTGTGTGGGAAGAGGACGACGGGACCTGGCCAGGTATAAACTCACCATAATGAGGAGACTTAATTTAATCTCACAGTCTTTTCTGACTCTCAACTTTAGGGCCAGGCAGAGATTACACTTTTGAGGCGCATGGGACTCCCCAAGGCAACAGACGCACCAGGAGTGCCCATCTCTCACTGGGATTGCCTCCCAGCATGAAAGACAATGTTTAAACCTGGTAGATCCTGGCATGCCTACCCAGGAGCCGAGTTCCCAGTAGGGAAAAACAAAGTGAAAGGACAGCCATGCAAACACCTGTCCTCATTTTTAGGTGACATTGTAAATAAGAAACGGGCAACATTATCTCCCATAATTGTCAACAAACTTGTTTGTCTTAGTGACTGGCTGAACAAAAAGTAGCACTGAGTGGATTTTTAGGTCTAAAGTTTTACATTTTTTTTTAATTACATAACTGCATTCCGAAACAAAACAATCTACATTTGTAAGTTGCACTTTTATGATAAAGAGCTTGCACTACAGTACTTGTATGAGGTGAATTGAAAAATACTATTTATTTTGTTTATCATTTTTACAGCCCAAATATTTGAGCACTACACACTTAATATTCTGTTGTAAATTGAAATCAAATATTTGAAAATGTAGGAAAACATCTAAAATATTTAATACATTTCAATTGGTATTTGTTTAACAGTGCAATTAAAACTGTGATTAATAGTGACTAATTTTTTTTAATGTCGATTATTTTTTAGTTCATCACGAGTTCATCATGCGATTAATCGACAGCCCTAATCCTGTTTTTTTTCTAATCTTAAGTCATTCTCCTGCAGCCAGACTATTCCTCAGCCCAGTTGCCTCACCCAACATCCTCCACTGCGCTGATCCAATATACGCTTCCTATATTCTGAACAAACATAGGAACAGTGTAAAATGAATTGAATTTAATATTAGAATAAAACAGGGCTACTGTACTCATTTGCATTAATCACTGGACTGGGACTAGCTGGACAAGGACACGGGGATCCGAGAGAAGAGGAGGAAAAAAGGGAGGCTAGAATCAGCTAGGTGTGGAGTCTGGGACTGTGATGAAAAGCTTAAGGAGTAGAGACCAGGACAGTCTAGGAAAGGAGCCAGTGCTGATGAGAAATATAGGACTCAGACAGGGACAGGTTGGAAGGGATGAGACAGAAGGTTCTGTAAGTACTGGAACACATTCCCATTCCGAGTGTGGATGGGAACCCAAGATATCTGAGAATCATCATTCCTCTGCTGTTAACAAATAGCTGTAAAACCCATGGGCAAAGTGTGTCTCTCATCCCACTTAAGTACTGGTCCACACAGTCAGATCTGTTATGTATTTTTGATTCTTAAAGTACCCCTTATGGATAATAACCAGTCTTGTTGCACCTGGACCCTCTTTGAATCCCATTTGGTTCCAAGCCAGCTGGGTCTGGGCAGACACTACATACTGTCTCTAGCTCTAGGCCTCTAAGGGTACATTTACACAGCAGCTGGGAGGGTATTTCACAGGACAGGTAGACAGACATGTGCTAGCTCTGCTTGAGCCAGTGCACTAAAAATAGCAGTGTAGGCACAGTGGCACAGGCGATGGCTTGGGCTAGCTACCAAGAATGTACCAGGGGTGGTCAGGTAGGGCTGCAGTCTGTGTGTCATGTGGGTAGACTTCTCTTGCCCTCTTCCATCCGTTTCCTGGCAATATTTAGCTGGCGAGAGCACTAGTCTGGAGCAAACCCTGCCCTTACATAAAGTTTCAGTCCCCACTCTCAGGTGACTCACTGACCAGCTCCAAAACCCCAGTCAGGTGGCTAAAGTCCCAGCCTCCGAGCATCAAAACGGGATAATCTATTTTCTTTAGCTTGGTCACTCTCTTTATAGGAAAAATGGATTTATTAGAGGAGAGCTGTTCGAAGCCGATGGCCCCTTAATGGCTCTCATTCAGGATCAGACACGTAGGTACCAGGCCCTTGTAGTACAAGAGTGATGTTACAATCCAACATGACAGTTACAGTAGACAGCAACGGAATTAATCAAAGTCCCACTGAAACTAGTGGCTGAAATACAGCAGGGTTTTCACAAAATCAGAATGGAGACACAGATATAACCCCAAAACCGCAACAACTTTCTACTGCTAATGTATTCTATTAGCTCAAGTGGCAGAGACCTGTGCAGTAGATCTAAGGGTTCTAGCCCTGGTGATGAATCAGGTGGATATCAATATAATGCCACATGATGGAATTTTTTTCAGCTTGCTTTTTTTTTTTTTTTTTTTTAAATTGAAAGAAAGCAAGTTACACAGACAAAAATACCTATGTGAAAGGAACACTAAGGTTGCAAGCTCAGGCAATCAAAAATTAGGAAATGCTAGAACTGAGGTTACCTGTACCACTTTTCTGTTCCTTTAAAAGTGGGTGAGTAACAGAGTATAGACTAACGAGGAGTCCTTTTGGCACCTTGCATGGTGACAGGTTTCAGAGTGGTAGCAGTGTTAGTCTGTATTGTGGTAGCCGTGTTAGAGTAGTATCGCTGAAATACAGTCATTTTTTCTAGTTTACCAAAAGATTCCTATCCAACTTAACATACCGTTTAATATACATCCCAGCTTCTGATACTTGAGATAAATAAAATTACAATTAGTACATATTCAGGTACAAAAAATCACTGAATATGTACGAAGTTCAAGAATGCTTACATGACAGTGCCACACAACTATACTTTTACCACACTGAACTTTATAATTCATAGTAGTTCTTTTCAACGTATTTTTAAGATACATTTCAGATATTTTTATCCTTATGACTCTGATCTCATATATTGTTAATTATACGCAAATCAAAGCAAAAACAAAAATCCCAAAGAGCTAGGGTTTCACAAACAGACTAGTCATTTTTGCTGATCAGCATGTGCAATGCAAGTCCATCTAATACACATGTATATCAGAGAAAGTTATTTTCGCTGAAAAAAAAGATGATATACGGGCTTTTAAGATCTTGTTATAAGCATGTGCAGTTATGTTTGTCCTTATGTGTTCCTCTCTGTCCCCTGTCCCCCCGCCCCGGAGTAGGGTGGTGCCTAGATATTTGTACTTCACACCTTAAGTCAAAAGCAAACAAGGGCCACATCCACTTCAGAGAAAAAAATTTAAAAATGTTTTGCAACGAGTTATATTTTGTAGGTAGTTAGACTGAATTCACCAGCAATAAAGCCTGGCAATTGTTAGCTTTGTCTTTAGTCTGTAATTATCATGTAAGCATGACTGTGGGCCACATATCACTCATGGGCCATACTTAGAACACTCTGAATTTAAAATAGAAGTGATTAACATACTCCATTGATTTTTTTTCTTAATTCAATCTATACTATAACTCACTGATTAAGTTAAGCTCTGATTAAATTGCGATAGACAATTTTTATGCACCAAAGTCAACCCTAGAATTTTAAAGTTGCTTTCATAAATTAAGCTGCAGATAATGTTTTGTTTCAAAGAAAAATATGCTGTCTGATTAATGTGGTTGGGAACTGATTTGTATTAAAATTTTCTAAACATTTATATAGGGCTCATTTTACAAAAGTAATACTAAAATCCCAAATCCAAAGTTGATTTTGTGTCTTTTAGGCAATTGCTTAACATAAAAACAAATATTTAGGACTTAAAAAAAAAAAAAAAAAAAAGCTACCACTGTTTCTTCTACTCAATGTTAAACAACTTTCTTAAATTTCTTCACTGCATTATCAAGTTTTATCAGCTCAAAGTGAATAAATTAGGGCAGAAAAAGGTGAAGATAAATACATGCAAATTATTTGGTTCCAAAACTATTGGTTCCAAAGTAGTAAATGGAGAATCGTGGTAACCAGTGATTCTGTTGGAAACCTCTGAGCTGTTTGTTTATTTTGCAGTGTGTACTTACTGTATTGAATTATTTTGGAAGATTACTAACCCTATGAAAGAAAAACATATATTAAATTTAAATTAGATATTTATGGTACCTTTTGTGAATGCTCAAAAAACCAAAGTTTTCAGTTTATTTAACCTTATTAATCCAGTTTGTTCTGGATGTTTAATTACAGTAATCCAGGTTATACATCCAAAGCTTGACGTTTAAATCATGCTATCTTCCTGTTTCTTAAAAAAAGTTAAATGAATTTTGTATCCTGCCACAATATATCATTTTTCAGATTGAACCAGATATCTACATGGGTTAAATCAATAGCTCTACAACTGACAAAATTTCATCTGGTCTTACTGAATTCATGCATGACTCAACAGTATTTATCAAAATGAAAACTTATAGTTGCTGCAACAGTTTCTCTTAAAATACCTTAGTAGCACCTATACTCTATCATAGAATCACAGACTTTAAGGTCAGAAGGGACCATTATGATCATCTAGTCTGACCTCCTGCACAACGCAGGCCACAGAATCTCACCCACGCACTCCTGTATCAAACCCCTAACCTACGTCTGAGCTATTGTAGTGGTTTAAAGACTTCAAGGTGCAGCGAATCCTCCAGCAAGTGACCCTTGCCCCACGCTGCAGAGGAAGGTGAAAAACCCAGGGCCTCTGCCAATCTGCCCTGGAGGAAAATTCCTTCCCAACCCCAAATATGGCGATCAGCTAAGCCCTGAGCATGTGGCCAAGACTCACCAGCCAGACACCCAGGAAAGAATTCTCTGAGTAACTCAGATCCCACCCCATCTAACATCCCATCACAGGCCATTGGGTATATTTACTGCTAGTAGTCAAAGATCAATTAATTGTCAAAATTAGGCTATCCCATCATACCATCCCCTCCATAAACTTATCAAGCGTAGACTTGAAGCCAGATAGGTCTTTTGCCCCTTGGAAGGCTGTTCCAGAACATCACTCTATATTAACGGTGTGCTAATAAAGCTAGTTTATACTTCAGGATTTTATTTTAGTCATTTGGCCACACTTTTCAGCCCTGGGCAGGATCTGTGGGATGATGTGCTAATTAGAAAACAGAAAAAAAAAAAAAGCTGACAAGTGGTATATGTTGAGACACTGTCACAAAAGTGCATTTCCACATCAGACTCCCCTTCTGCCCAACAAGGATTTAGCTCAGAGAAGCTGAAGAGGGCACATCTCAGTGGTTGTGGAAGGGCCTCAGAGGCAGATGTGGAATTGGGAGAAAAAATGAAGTCTTTAGGAGGTTGCTTGAGAGAAGAGACAGAATCCAACTGTAATTTCAATTTCACTGGTGTAAATTAGGAACAATCCCCCTGAAGTCAATGGAGTTAATCATGCCAATATGAAATCAGTGGAAGTGAGAAAAGAATCAAGCCTCTTCAACTTCTTGAATTTTTCTGAGAGTCCCCTGTATCAGCACACTATTCCCCAAATCTTCACATCAAGAAATCCATTCCAATGCCAAATATCAATTTAGTAACTAGTAGGACAGCACAAAGCATTCAGGCACACAGAAAAACAGAGTTTGGGAGGTTTCTTTAATCTTTTCTCAGAGGGCAAATGCTTCTAAGAGTAACCACTTTGAAATGTCTTGTATGACAAATATATATAACCCAAACAAAGATGAGTGGTATGCAACACTACCTAGGCTTTGATACCTGTAACTCAGCCCAAATCTCAGATTCACTATTCAGTTTTAATTATCTACACTGCTTATCTGTAAAGAATCAAAGCAATACAACTTTTAAGAATGTGATATATATAAATAATCAAAAGCTGAAATTTGCACTCCATGAACCTTTATATATAGTACCTAGCAAAGGCATAAACGTAGTAGAATATCTGATATAATTACACCTCTACCCCAATATAACACGACCCGATATAAGACAAATTCGAATATAACGCGGTAAAGCAGCGCTTCAGGGGGGGCAGGATCAAAGCAAGTTTGATATAATGTGGTTTCACCTATAGCGCGGTAAGATTTTTTGACTCCCAAGGACAGTGTTATATCGGGGTAGAGGTGTATCAGAAGAATGCCAAAGAAAAGTCCACTGGCCCACTTAGCAAATTTATTGTGGCCTTTTCTACACAGATTTAAAATGAAATAAGAGACTCAATATAATAGGGCTGAGTGAATCTTTCAAGTCGGGGAGGGGGTGGGGGAAGAGGAGGCTTCCAGAACACCAAAATATGTACAGATTGTTAAACTGGAGCCAGAGAATAACCTTAAATGCTTCGGTTCAGAATAGCTTCTCCAGTACAGTATAGTGCAACTATTGTAAATCTTAATGCTCCACAATACCTGGCATTCAGGTAATTCATCAAAATCCTTTTTAACGTGAAAAGAAAAAACTTCTTTAATTCCATTGGGATGCTACACACTTAGTTCTGTGATCCACAGCAGGAATAGGACAGAAGAAGAACGTTAATTTCCTTCTACCCTGTGAATCCCTCGGCTCTGTCGTTTAAATTTTTCTTAATGGTATAGAGATTTCAGATATTCTTGATTAGAAAAGCAGGGGTAAATGTGCTAGCCCAAATTGCGTTTCCTAGTTCTGCCATGAGGATTGCTATGCCACACAAGGGATGGAGTAGGACTGTAATTAAGGGCTGTACTATCAGTTTACGTCAGTTGCAAGCAGCTGTACAACCACCAAATTGAGCTCCATTGTGAGTGATGATAATATTTTTTAATAGGGCTCCTGAGTCATAAAGTGAGGATTTGATCCCAAGGATATAAAAGCTCTCAGAAGACACATTAACATTAATTGCTGTTCAAATTTTTATCAGGTTCTATGTAGTTCTGGTATATCAGAACTTTTTGACTAACAGAAGAACCCAAACTTCTCCTGGTTCATATGCCTGTCAACTGTTTTATAAACTAATGAAATGTTGGGAAATATTTTTTTAAATTAACAGTAAAGATGTCTTGTTGAATCCAACAACAAGGAGAACTCACATAATGACTCAGAAAATTTGTGAAGACAGGAAAAAGAAAGACACACCAGGAAAGACAGAGATATAGATTCATGGTTTGATTTCATTTTTGTGTAGGGAAAGAAGTGAGGAAGGAAGATTAATTCAATCTGTATCAATCAACTATGAAGCCACTTGGCTAGGAAACTCCATCCCATCCTGGTACATGATCATTTGCCTCTCATATATATACATACATACGTACACACACACACACACACACACACACACACACCTTTGTCACCTCCTGTTTTGACTACAGCAGCAATACAATAACCTAACCATGAAGCCCTCATGAAACTCCAATTTATACAGAATGTCTCCTCAGCAACACAGGCTACTTTGAGCAGATCAGACTTGTCTTCCTCTCTTTACAGTGGCTTTCCATAGAATATCAAGTCAAATTCAAGGTCTCGGTCCTTATCTTCAACATGCTCAATAGTTTGGATCCACTTCATCTAAAAGATAGACTAAAGATCTGAGAAGATGATTGTGGAAGACTACTTTGTTCCTTCTGGTAGAACGGAACTTTCTGCCATAATGATATAGCTCATCTGTGCTGGAAACAGAATTTTCTCAGGGGTCATCCTGACATGGTGTATCAAACTCCCAATGGAATTATGGACTCTGACAAACTTTACCATCTTGCTCTCTCAGTGTACATTTCTTTGATTTTGACTTATTTAATATAAACAGAGCAGCATGTACATTAACAGAACAAAAAAACCCAGCACTGCACTCACAATTCTCCACTGGGAAGAGGGCGAGAGAAACTGACCAAACCACAAGTAACAGATGTTAGTCCATCCTTTGTTAGTCCATCCTTTAATGCACTATGGGAATGTACTCCTATCTCATAGAATTGGAAGGGACCCCTAAAGGTCATTGAGTCCAGCCCCCTGCCTTCACTAGCAAGACCAAGTACTGATTTTGACCCAGATCCCTAAGTGTCCCCCCTCAAGGATTGAACAACCCTGGGTTTAGCAGGCCAATGCTCAAACCACTGAGCTATCCCTCCCCGCTACTCAGATATTATGGTGGAAGGAGTAGTATAAGAACCTACATAGAATAGAATCTAATAAAATAATGAAGCGCTATAACTATCATAGCACCACAGGGAAGAACAGCAACACAACAGTGATCTGATCCTGGTCAGACTGACTTAACTGCTCCTCTTGAGCCATGGGAAAGAGCTCTCTTGCAGCAATCTTCCAATGATGCGGAGAAAGGGATTAGGACCAAAAAAAAAAAGAGAGAGATACTAATCTCTTTTTCCCTTCCCTCCCTGAACAGTCCTAGCATAAGTACTGTATGATTACACCTGTGCTTCTGCTGCATGGAATGCTTTTACTGTGGCAAAGGACAGCAAAAAAATATTAGATCAATTTCACCCTGTTGTCTGCACCACTTGAGAAGCACTGTGTGTGCATTAACAGCAGCATTATTTCAATCCTTTCTTCATGCAGGATTTGCACTGCAGGAGATTTTTTAAAATGCAAACATGTTAGTGGAGGGAAAGGATGGAACACACCAGATACCTATGATCTCACATCAAATTCAAACCCTTGAAATGAAGGAATGGATTTTTTTTTTTAAATAAAGAGACTGCTAATTAATTTTAACTGAACGAAGTCTGACATGTTGTGGACTTACAAACACAAGCTATTTATCATAAATACCAGCACAGTGGCAAGTGTCTTGTTTGCGGAAGCAAACAAAAAACAATCCAGAAGATATAGATAGATATCAGCCTTCTTTAAACAAACATGTTTTTGCCCTCTGGTGGCTTCATATATCATTACATCATGATAATACTGTAATTTTTCACA
>NC_048300.1:169055652-169238662 GCF_013100865.1 Trachemys scripta elegans
AATTTTTCAATGGTTAAAAGTCATATGTATTAGAATAGGGCTGTCAATCGCAGTTGACTCAAGTGACTAACTCAAAACAAGTTAACTTGATTTAAAATTATTTGTGATTAATCACAGTTTTAATTGCACTAAGAGAATACCAATTTAAATTATGTTTTTAAAAAGTATAGTCTTCCCTGCTCTTGCTGGAGGATGCCTTGGTGGTCACAGAGCATGTGCATTGTGAGCTCCAACACTAACTGATGGGGAAGAGTGTTAAATCTTGAACAAATAAACTTTCTCCAGAGTTCTATTAGTCATTGGAATTAAACAAGTGTTAAGGAAAACTAAAGAATCTTAAACAGTTTGACTAAATAATGCTTTCTTGGGTCAGTGCTTAGCATTCAATCTCTTAATTCTTGTGGTCAATTTCACAAGTTATCCAGTTATCACACAGTCTTCATGGTAGACAAGACCAGAATGTCTAATTTAAGAAAAGTCAGCAGGAAACAAAATTTTTGAAGGAGAGGAGAAAAACAAAACAAAACACTCTTTTGGCCTTTTTTATAAACCAAAAAAATGGCACATACTCAATTGTTTTTCCTTTGCAGGTTGATAGTCAACATATATGCATTTATTAATATGTAATATAAAGACTATCTGGACAGAATTTGTTCATCAAGACTTAATTTTTTTGCCTCCCATTTCCCCACCCTTTTTCTTTAAAAAGCCTTGTTCTGTAAGTAAGGGTACGTCTATACTTACTTCCTGGTCCGGATGTAAGTGATCGATCTTCTGGGAGTGCTTTCCGTCGACGCCGGTACTCCAGCTCAGCGAGAGGAGTACGCGGCATCGACGGGGGAGCCTGCCTGCCGCGTCTGGACCCGCGGTAAGTTCGGACTAAGGTACTTCGAATTCAGCTACGTTATTAACGTAGCTGAATTTGCGTATCTTAGTCCGAAGTGGGGGGTTAGTGTGGACCAGGCCTAACAAGCACAAGTTAGCATAGGTACACTGATTTATATTGATGTGACTAGTAAAGTGAATGCTTGTAATTTAACAGAAAGCTTGCAAAATTAATAGTCTGTGATAAGCACATATTTCCATACCTGTGAAAGTATATACTCTTAAGTGCATATTAAAGGTGATCCAATGGCTTATTTATTTCAAAATATTCATAATTTCAAAATTGCTGACCTGATTTTCTATGTCATTTTTAGATCTCAATGAGAAAATAAACCTAGTTTGAAGGAACTCTTTTCAGTAGTTTTAAATTTACTAACAAGCCTACAGCTGTCCTTTCCCCAACAGGTACTGTTCTAAGCCCTCTGTTGTGACTACTTCATTGTTCTGGCAGGAAAACAAAAAACAAAACAAAAATTAGGCTCTACACTGGGGAGGGTAAGTACAGAATGAACTAACATTTAAAGGGATAAGACACCACACGTATGCCCTCTCTGCCTTGTCCCAAATGCAAATGACTCCTGTTTCTATGATACATTTGCATGAAAAAGCGTATTACTGAATTAGACCTTGCTTGTGCTGACTCAAACGGATAGCGATTCCTAGGCCTGCACCAGAATATTTATTTACCGATCCAATCACCTGCTTACTGGCCACATAGTAGCTTCCCCAGACATTCTGGAATTGGGGCAAAAAGCTTCCCCCCGTGCTGAAGCCAAAAGGATAAAGGGTAGTTTTTCTGGAAGAAGCATATGGATAAAAGGTGAGTCAGTATTTGTACACTCTTTTTACTGTTTAAAAGTAAGTTAATCCAATGCTGTAGAGCATAATATATTGTTGGCTCTCACATAAGTCATATAAAACTTGTACCTTTGGGGTGTGCAGGCAATTGGAACTTTGTTATACAACTCATTGGAAAATTCTGTGACCCAATAGTTCACCACAGGCTATTTTGGTGAACAACTTGGTTAAAGATTACCCTGCCCAAAAGCCAGACAGCAAATAAAAATATATTTCGACCAGGTCACTCTGTCAACTGAGTGAGTGAATGCGTTCACATAACCACGAAGTTCAATTAATTTAAAAAGAGGGACTGGACACAAAAATGTTTTAACTTCATGAAGGACTCGTGGAAATTTTAATTAGGCAATCAGTGGATATAAATCTTTTCTCCCCCAGCACAGACAACTACCAAAAGTCAGATATACTCTATATTCACTCCACTGCACCTGTTTCTTATGAAAATTGTCTCAAGTGGCTTCTGCCATGCTTGCTATCATTTTAAAAAACTCCTATTTTATTAAAAGCTTATTTGAATTTATTTAACTCAAAGGCACTAGACAATTGAACCTGTAAGTGGTAAATAACTAGAGAATTTTAGTTTCAGATGAGGTCTGGTCTGGTCTACACTACAAAGTTGGGCTGATATAAGTCACCTTCCGTCAACCTATTTGTGCAAGTGTCTACACTCAAATCTGTCCATCACTGATGTGAGCACCCCATTATGGAGATGTAGTAAAACCATTTCCCTAAGCAACAATGAGCCTTGGTCGACTTACTGAGGTTGATGCAGTGAGAGAGCAGATAACTGCATAGGTTTCAGAGTAGCAGCCGTGTTAGTCTGTATCCGCAAAAAGAAGAACAGGAGTACTTGTGGCACCTTAGAGACTAAGTTAGTCTCTAAGGTGCCACAAGTACTCCTGTTCTTCTTTTTGCGATAACTGCATAGAATCACAGTACTGGAAGGGACCTTGAGAGGTCATCTAGTCCAGTCCCCTGCACTCATGGCTGGACTAAGTCTTGTCTAGCATGCTCGGTGTTGACCCTAACAGTCCTCCAGCAGCTGTCTCACAATTCCCCATTCCCTACGACAGAGACTGCTCTGGTAATAATTCTGAATTCCACTGCCTAAGGGTCACAGAGACTGGAAGCCATCATCCCCTTTTAAAACACCTGTGTATTTTTGAAAGGCCTTTTCTTGATTACCCACATTGGCAGGCACACCTAGCAGCTCTCCCTTCTCCTGTGCAACTGCCTAACTGAATATGCCAGCTCCACACAAGACACTCTCCTGCTTGGATCTCCTGGGCCTGTGGGGAGAAGAACCTGCACAAGCACAGCTACAGAGCAGCGGTAGAAACATAGACATCTGTGAAAAGATTGCACGGGGGGGCGCAAGCAAAGGGGTATGAAAAGGTTCAGCGCCAGTGCCATTTGAAAGCAAAGAAACCGTGCTAGGCATACCACAAGGCCAGGAGGCCAATCAGTCAATCTGGTACTGAGCCACAGACCTGCCACTTTTACAATGAACTGCATGCCACATATAGCTGAGACCTGATCAGCATCCAGCAGACCACCATGCATACGCTGGAGGAGACGGAGATGCCTGTCATTAACAGCGAGAAAGGAGGAAGAGGAGGAGGGTGGAGCCATGGCGGGTTGGTGGGATGGGGAAGAGGAGTTACTCAGCCATGCCACCAGCCAGGACCTGTTCCAGACTCCACTACAATCTAGTCAGTTCCGCCATCTGAGCATGGATGAACGTGAAGAAGGGGAATGAACCTTGTGTAAGAATGCACATGCATTTTCACTTACAAAGTTTAAATTTAAAGATGCTGCACAGCCCATCGCCAAGATAACAAGATACAGGCTATGTCTACTCTACAGCTTATCTTGGCATAACTTATGTCACTCGCCCTCCCCCGAGCGACGTAAGTGACACTGACATCTGTGCCGGTGTGGACAGTGCTATCTCGGTGGAAGAGCTTCTCCTGCAGACACAGCTACCGCTGCTCGCAAAGGTGGTTTTATTATGCTGACAGGAGAACTCTCTCCCATCAGCATAGAGCAGCGGTGGGCAACCTGCGGCCCATCAGGGTAATCCGCTGGCGGGCCGCGAGACAGTTTGTTTATACTGACTGTCCGCAGGCACAGCCACCCGCAGATCCCGGTGGCCGCATTTCACCATTCTGGCCAATGGCAAATGCAGGAAGTGACAGCCAGAAGACATGCCCACAGATATTGACTTTTCATTGTTTCACTTGGACAAGCAGCAGCAGTGGCACAACAGAGGTAGATTTTGTTTCTGCTTTTCATTCCCCACTAGGATTAGGAAGGGGCGAGCAGTCTGTGTATGCACATAGGGATGTCCCTCATATCCCCCCAAATGACCTCAACGAAACTGTCTTGAGATACTCTGCAATCCTCTTCCTTAAGGTTTGTAGGGATGCCAGCTTTATTTCTTCCTCCACGGTAGGCACTTTCCCATGCCACTCCGTCATGAGTTCATCTGGCAGCATTGCAGTAAACAGATTAGCGGCATATGGGCCTGGGCTGCTTTGGGATATCAGAAGCAGCTGTGCTCTCTGAGCCTTTATTACCCTCAGGATTTAGCTATCAGCTAAAATCAACACCTCTTGTGGAAAATAATGCCAATATTCACTATGTTCTGTACTCATGTCCATGGAATAGAGACCAAAATGTTATTGTTTCATATAACCAAAAATCTTTAATACACCCCCTCCTTTCTTCCCTCTCATCCCTGGAAGGTCATATACACCATGGCTTCTGCTGGAGGTCGGTGCTGTGCAGACACATTCCAAAGCTAAAGTGTCAATAAGCATGTCTTATTAGAAGGTTTTATGAGAATAAGGGTAGGGAGTTTTGAAACTTACTGGTATCTTTCCCTTTCCATTGTGACTGTAAATCCAATGATACATTTCCCCGTTTTTATAAGAAGCTACTATTGTTGCAGCCTTGTGGGGTGCCCTGATTATGAAAAAGAAGAGGACTAGGGAGAACATGTTCAGCAAGATCCTGCAAGCCAGTGCTTCAGTCAGACTATGATCAAAGAGCCTGGAGGACAAACATGGCAGATGGCATGGAGAAGGAAAGAGCAGACACTAGAAAGACCCAGGAACCCCAGCAGGAAAAAGAGAGGGAGATGAACCAGGACATAATGAGGCTTCTCAGGCCGGAAACCCAAACGCTGCAGACCCTGGTTGATCATAGGTCCAAAAATCCCAGATACCCCAGCTTTTGCAGTCTTTAGAGAACATGGTAGCTCCCTACCCTCCCAACATACCATGTAGCATCACAGGCATATCCTTACCCTTAGCAAGGAAAACCAAAGCTTCACATACACTCAACTGTGAGAACCACAATTGATGTTTGTGTAGCCACAACAGACTACATTTGTGCAATGAAATGGACAAAAATGTTTGCTGCTTTGATAGTTTTAAAGTTTTAGTTTCTGTTAATTTAGGTTAGGAATCTGTATTCCATTGTCTGTCGCTTGCACATTCTTTTTCTGTACTGTTTTTACCATTCAATACATTTCTACTTTTTGCAAATAAAATGTTATTTATTCTTTACAATACACATTGTAGAATGCATGGTGGTACTCGAACACCCAGTACTTGTAAGTGTACGGCACCTCAGAGGTAAACTTCATTCACATGTATAAGTGTATGATAAGCAAGCACCACATAATTCACAGCTTCAGTAAAACACACAGTCGTAGTTATAAATGTACAAGCAATAAACAATTCCTAGCAGCTCCCAAAGGTTCGGCCCAGAGAACAGTCCAGCACCAAACATTATGTCTGACTGTTCAAGTGCTCGTTCGAAGCCTCCCTCAATGACATAGCTCCATGTTGAGCTCTTGGAATGGCTCACATCTGGCTGTTTAAACTCAGCAGCTAGTTGCTCCACCTCCAGCCTGGCTTTTCCCCCTTTGCCTCAGATATTACACAGGACACAACAAGCAGATATTTTTCTCACTGAGGTCCAATCTAGTGAGTAAACCCTGGCAGCATCCCTTCAATCTACCAAAAGCAGATATAACTGTCATTCTGCACCTGCTGAGCAAGTAGTTGAATCTTTTCTTGGTGCCGTTGAGGTGGCCAGTGTGCCTTCATGAGGTGTCAAGATGGATTCATGAGCCTGGGCAGCAAGGAGTACGTGGGTCCCCCCAGAATCACTATTGGCATTTCAATATCACCAATGGTGATCTGTCAGTTGGGAAAGAATGGCCCTGTCTGCAACTTTCTGAACAGTCCTGTGATCTTAAAGATGTGAATATCATGCACCTTCCCTGACCAGCCCCCACTAATATCAGTGCAGCCTCCCTCGTGATCCACCAACACTTGCTTAACCAAAGAAAGTTAGTCCTTTCTGTTACTCTGCGGTAAGATGGGCTGATGCCAAAACAGAGATGTGCGCACCAACCAACGCCCCTTGAAAGTTCAGGAACCCCACTGCTGCAAATTCATGCACTGTTTCCTGTATATTGCTGAGAGTCACAGTCCTGCATAGCAGAAAATGATTAATGGACCTACACACTTAGAATCATAGACGATTAGGGTTGGAAGAGACCTGGAGGTCATCTAGTCCAACCCCCTGTTCAAAGCAGGACCAACACCAACAAAATCATCCCAGCCAAGGCTTTGTCAAGCTGGGCTTTAAAAACCTCTAAGGATGGAGATTCCACGCCCTTCTTAGGTAACCCATTCCAGTGCTTCACCACCCTCCTAGTGAAATAGCATTTCCTAATATCCAACCTAGACCTCCCACACTGCAACTTGAGACCATTGCTCCTTGTTCTGTCATCTGCCACCACTAAGAACAGCCGAGCTCCATCCTCTTTGGAACCCCCCTTCAGGTAGTTGAAGGTTGCTATCAAATCCCCCTCACTCTTCTTTTCTGCAGACTAAGTAAGCCCAGTTCCCTCAGCTTCTCCTCATAAGTCATGTGCCCCAGCCCCCGATCATTTCTGTTGCCCTCTCCTAGACTTTTTCCAATTTGTCCACATCCTTTCTGAAGTGGGGGCCCAAAACTGGATGCAATACTCCAGATGTGGCCTCACGAGTGCCGAATAGAGGGGAATAATCACTTCCCTCGATCTGCTGGCAATGCTCCTACTAACGCAGCCCAATATGCCGTTAGCCTTCTTGGCAACAAGGGCTATGTTGATTCATATCCAGCTTCTCATCCACTATAATGCCCAGGTCCTTTTCTGCAGAACGGGCGTTTAGCCAGTCGGTCTCCAGCCTGTAGTGGTGCACAGGATTCTTCCGTCCTAAGTGCAGGACTCTGCACTTGTCCTTGTTCAACCTCATCAGATTTCTTTTGGCCCAATCCTCCAATTTGTTTAGGTCACTCTGGACCGTATCCCTACCCTCCAGCTTGTCTACCTCTTCCCCCAGCATAGTGTCATCTGTGAACTTGCTGAGGGTGCAATCCATCCCATCATCCAAATCATTAATAAAGATGTTGAACAAAACCAGCCCCAGGACCCACCCCTTGGATACTATGCTTGATACCAGCTGCCAACTAGACATCGAGCCGTTGATCACTACCTGTTGAGCCCGACAATCTAGCCAGCTTTCTATCCTCCTTATGGTCCATTCATCCAATCCATACTTTTTTAACTTACTAGCAAGAATACTGTGGGAGACCGTATCAAAAGCTTTGCTAAAGTCAAGAAATATCACGTCCACTGCTTTCCCCATAGCCACAGAGCCAGTTATCTCATCATAGAAGGCAGTCAGGATGGTCAGGCATGACTTGCCCTTGGTGAATCCATGTTGACTGTTCCTGATCACCTTCCCCAAGTGCTTCAAAATGGTTTCCTTGAGGACCTGCTCCATGATTTTTCCAGGGACTGAGGTGAGGCTGACTGGTCTGTAGTTCCCTGCGTTCTCCTTCTTCCGTTTTTTAAAAATGGGCACTATATTTGCCTTTTTCCAGACATCCGGGACCTACCCCGATCACCACAAGTTTTCACTTGCATGACAACGGTCTCCCACTGTAGATTCTGCCACTGACCAGTAGCAATCCAGAATTGCAAGCTTCCAGAATGCAATTGCCACTCACTTCTCAATTGCCAATGCAGCTCTCATTCTGGTGTCACTGTGCTGGAGGGCTGGGGCAAGCTCAGCACACAGATCCAGGAATGTGGCCTTGCATATCTGAAAGTTCTGCAGCCACTGCTCATCGTCCCAAACCTTCATTATGATGTGATCCCACCAGTCAGTGCTCTTTTTTCAGGCCCAGAAACAATGTTCCACCATCTGTAATTGCTCTGTGAACACCAACAACCTTGAATTGTTTTTTGCCATGTCCCTTAGCAATCTGTCCTTAAAGGAATCATCACATCCTCTACTGTTGCAGTACTTCCTGTGGGTCTGCAAATACTGGAGGATTGTGCATCTTATATTTGCAACACTCATGAGAGCAGTGCAGATTGCCGCAAGCCCCAAGGTTCTGTCAGAGATGGTGGACACTGAAAAGCGCTGCATGGATTTGTGGGATTTTTTTAAAAAGGTACAAAAATATGGGATATGGCATTATGGGATGGAGAAAGCTGCATGCTGAAACCTTGACCCCGAGTGCCCAGAGATCCTTGGGTGAGTCATTTCTATCCCACAACACATTGCAAAAGTTCCCCAAAAGGCATTACACAGGACGGTGACATGTGGCACACTGGGATACCTGCCTGGGGTGCACTGCACTTTGCATCAACATAACCAGTCCTGGTAAGGAAACACAGCGAGAACACGAGCAGCCAAATATGCATGTGCACGAGTGATATACAAACTTTGGTGGCTGTACACCAAGGTAACTTGCATCAACTAAAGACTTAGTGTATACATGGCCTGACTAACAGAATTACACATGGAATTAATTTGGCCCATCATGTAAACTACATAAAATATTGAGCCCAGATCCCCTACAATTATCTATGATTCATTTCCTTTGGATGTATCATGCCTTTTCTTAGCCCTAGATGTTACCTTACATTCACTTACGAAAAAATAGCTTTTGAGCATGTTATTCAGACTCTGATCTGTCCATTCTGCTGTGCTTGCTGGTTATCTCATTTTTACACCAACAAATCCAGCCATTTCTGGAAGTGAAGCCTCTGCTAGGTAATTTCTGCTAAATAAATAAATAACTTTTCACTTCTGAAGAGCTTCTCATCCAGCTATTTCAAAGTACTTCAAGACACATACAGGCTAAGTCATTTATCCAAAGCAACACAGTGAGTCAGTGGCAAAGCTGGAAATAGAAACCAGATTTTCCAATACCCGGTTTGGTGCCACCAAAGCCAATCTAAGCGAGCTGAGCTATGAACCATAGTGGCAGCTCATTTGCTTTTTCCTCATAGTACGAACCATTACTTTTTCCTGATATCAGCACCTTCTTTGTGAGCGTAATTCATTTTTATCCTTTATACTCTCTAAAACATACCACTTAATAAATTTATAGATCATTACTTTGTGCAACGCAATATGTAAACCTGTAGATTATCCTCAGTTTCTTCTTTTTGCTATTAGCTTAACAGCATACTATACCTATTTGCTGGTGTCTCAGTGTCGGAGGCAGTGAGCAATCAAGGATTTTTCAGTTATAGTTCAAAAACATGAATGCCGCAAAAATGTCAATTAATATTTATATCGATCTTTCTATGAACATAGGAACTGCCATACTGGTTAAGACCCGAGGTCCACATAATCCAATATCCTGTCTCTGGCAGCAGCCAGCACCAGATACACCTTCCTCTGAAGCAAGAAAACCCCACAGTAGGCAGATGATTTGCCCCCCCCCCCCATGAAGGTCTCAACCCAGTCTCGAATGAACAATGGTTTAAACTTTGAAACATGCGATTGCATCTCCCTTTCAATACCCCTTGTTGTTTTTAACTATTATTTATTATTTGTATTACAATAGTGCCAATGAACCCTAGTGCTAGGTGCTGCACAAACATAACAAAGACTGTCCCAGCCCCACAGATTATACCTTTTGATATTCTTGTTATCCTTGAGTGTACAATCCTTCTCTGAATCTTGCTAAATTCTTTGCCTCATTCATCATTGTATTCAGAGGCTAGGACTTCTAGCTTGGAAAAGAGGAGACTAAGGGGGGATATAATAAAGGTATATAAAATCATGAGTGGTGTGGAGAAAGTGAATAAGGAAAAGTTATTTACTTGTTCCCATAATATAACTAGGGGCCACCAAATGAAATTAATGGGTAGCAGGTTTAAAACAAATAAAATTAAGTTCTTCTTCACACAGCGCACAGTCAACCTGTGGAACTCCTTGCCTGAGGAGGTTGTGAAGGCTAGGACTATAACAGGGTTTAAAAGAGAACTAGAGAAATTCATGGAGGTTAAGTCCATTAATGGCTATTAGCCAGGATGGGTAAGGAATGGTGTCCCTAGCCTCTGTTTGTCAGAGTATGGAGATGGACGGTAGGAGAGAGATTGCTTGATCATTTACCTATTAGGATCACTCCCTCTGGGACACCTGGTATTGGTCACTGTCGGTAGACAGGATATTGGGCAGGATGGACCTTTGGTCTGATGCACTATGGCCATTCTTATGTTCTTAAGAGTCTAATTATACATTATGAGAAAAATTATTTCCTTATCAATTTTGAATTAATCATCTTTCAATTTCATTGAATATCCTTGTGTTAAGAGAGAGAACAGAAGTTCCTGATCTATCTTCTCTCAACCATTCGTTATTTTGTATACCTTTATCATGTCCCCTTATTCATCTAATTTTAAGGTACTTTCATGGTTCTCATGAGTGAGTGCTTCACAATTATTAATGAATTTTACTCTCATGACACTCCTGTAATGTAAGGAAATAATATCCCCATTTTACAGATTGGGAATTGAGGCACAGGACAGATTAAGTGACTTGTCCAGGGTCAAAGAGGAAGTCTTGTGGCAGAGCCAGGAATTAAATCCAAGGAACTTTGATTTCCAGTCCAGTGTTGTATCCACTAGACCATTCTTCCTACCCTACATATGGCAAGTTCATGCAGATATCTCCAAAATTCATCACCAATTAATATCAATTCCATACAAGCAATACTGATGAAGGTCAGTAACAAGAGCACGAGCATTTGATTACCTGATTTAGAAAACATATTAAATACTCAATAGTTTATTTGTATGGTCAGTATACCTTATCCCCATAGGATATGGAAAGAAGCATTTTTAGTCATTACCAAAACTAATTCTAAACTTTTTTCAGCCTACTTTCCTTCACTTTTTCCTATATAATTGAGACTAATGATCTAACCAAATTTCAAACAAACACTGCCTTTGTGACCAACACACCACATTCAGATTCTGAAGCTTTTATTTTAAAAAGTTTATACGGTTAATCTTGCAAGCATGAACCAAGTGGTATAAGTCCCTGCAGTAAGATCTTCCTGAGTCCAAAAACATACAATCAGAAACAATTACTAATGTTTGTAAACTATCCATTCATTTAACTGTGGTGTTGATGCTAAAACCTAATGACAATAACATAAATTATTCTATTACTGATCATTTTATAAGATGGTATGGAGAGCGAAATGAAAGTGAAACACAAAGGAATTGGGAGTTGCTCCAGGAAGGAAAATACAGAGAGAAGAAAGGAAGAACATAAAGGCAGGAAGGAAGGGAGAAAAATAGAAAAAAGTATGACAAAAAAAGAAGGGCATATGTAACAGTGGTCAGAAAAATAGGTTTTTCTGCTGAGTGATGCTAAGCTGGAAAACAAAGCACCTCACAAATTGTAACATTTATGGCAATAGTCTACCATCTTTACTGAAGTCGAGTAGTACCTCGTTCTGCAGTATTCCCACTGTTTTCCATGGACCTATTGTAGAGTAAGGTACTAGGCAACATCAGCAAAGGTGGCACAATCCACCCTTAAATTTTTAGTTACTACATAAAGGCCATACTCTATTTCTGAACCTTAAAAAACAGACCAGCCCTGCCTCCCCGCCCCAGCCAATATCTACTTCCTCCAGTTTGTTCTCTCACAGGAGAGCTTCTTTGGCTATAAACCCCCTGACCATGTGGAGTTCCTCCATTACAAATATGATCTCTCCATCAACCCTTACATTTTTCCTAGCAGAACAACTCTACTTCTCCACCCTGATGCACTCCTATCTCCACAGTCCCAGCCACCCATTTGCCATATTTGACTCCTCCTTTAAAAACCTCTACACCTTTCCTGCTTTCCCTTTTCAGGTCAGGATCTCACTAATGTTTTCAGTGAGAAAGTTAATGAGATCTAATATGACTTACCCAGTGTCCTCTTCCCACTCACCCTTGTCCCCTTCCCTCTAACCTCTTCTCCTACTTCTCCTTTGTCATTAAGCTAAGTTTCTTGACTGTTCCTTCTCCTGTAATGTCTACCTGCCCAAGTGACCGCATCCCATCTCCTTAGCTCACGTCTCAACCCTCACTTCCTCCCTTACCAGTCATCTCAGCCTCTCACTCTGCACAAGTTCCTTCTCCTCACAAGCATGCTCTAATAACTCCCAGCCTTGAATCTATCTGCCTCTCCAGGGAGAGCCCCATCTCTCCAAATATGATTAATATACAGTCTACAACCACTGCCTTGAGTTCCTCTACTTCAAACTTTTTTTTTTTTTTTAAAAACCCTCCAGTCTGACTTCTGCCCTCTTCACTGAAACTGTTCTTCTAGTCTCAAATGACAAATGCTAGCACTTTACACCATTTCCAATCCTCTTTGGACTCCCAGCAGTATGAGACCATTGACCACTCTCTACTTCATTAAATTCTGTCCCCCACTGGCTTTTAAGTCAATAAGAGAATCAGGAGAGAGCACTGACTCCAACTGGTCCTTCACCATCTCCTTCTTTCAGCATCTCCCAAGACTCAGTCCTTGGCCCTCTGCCCTACCAGATCTGTGACTATCAACAACTATATTTGCTCATAAATCAAAGACCTTAAATTCTTAATTTTTTCTGGCTATAAATTGCATTGTGTGTGTCAGAGCAGTGGATCTTCCCTTTAGCAATCTCCTCACTTGATGGTAAATAAAAGAGGCAGAGAAAGATGGCAAAGCAGCTTCTTTAGAAAGTGTATCAATCAAAAACAAGAACAAGATTCACCTACACTTCCTCACTGAACAATCTCTGTGCCCACAAATTTAAAAGGTTTATTTTATATTCCCAATGCCAGAGAAGAAGAATATACTGGAATTGCAACAAGTAGCATCACTAATGAATCCACGTATTTCTAAAGGTTCCATAATTCTGTGTATCCACAAGGTTTCCACTTTGCTCACCTAGCCCTGGAGTTAAGGTTACACATTTGTAGTTTCCTGTAACATTTAAATACAAAATTATATTAGCTACCCTCTAGTCCACAGGTATTTTCCCCCATCCTCAGCATGCTTTAAAAGTCTCTTAAAATGGCTTTCCTATTTCCCTGGCTACATTGTGAAAATTAAGTAATGCAGAGAGAATATATGGGTTGTATTTCATCTAGGCCTGATGCTTTGTCAGCTTTTCATTGTTTTAATTTCCCCCAATTTCTCTGCTCTAGCATAATCTACAGCTTTTTAGGCATTTCACCTTAATCTAGTGAAAAATTTATCCTAGTCTAAAACATGATGCTCATGAACACAAACAGAATTTCTTTCAGGCTCCTAGTAATACCTGCTATATACTTCAAATGCTTTCTGTTGGTAGGGGTACTGAATGGCTATGCTTGGATGGCTAGTGGTTTCTTATATATTTGAAGACTAATTTATCTTCATTATTCATCCTATTATTACATTATTTCTCTCACTCATATCTTTATTTTGCAATTGCATTCTTGATCCTAACCTTGTCCCATCTTCAGTTTTCCTTGATATTTACAGAGTATATTTCCACTAAGCTGGTTTCCTTTTGCTAATTACTTTGTCTCCCTTTTTTTTCCTCCATACTTTAAAAAAGTCATTCCTGCCCAGTTTTAATTTAGCAAAGATGACTGTTCACTTTTAATTGACCCGAGCTAGTCAGGATAGTATGGGCAATGGGAGTGCAAACTTCCCAGCATTGTTCTGCCAGTGCTCCTCATTTAAAAAGAGTCTTCTTCCTATTTCACTAGTGGGCTATTCTCTGGAATATACTATAATCTGTTCCAGGCTGGAGATAGTATTTTTGTGATATGGACAAATATCCATGGGGGAATGAAACCAGACAACCAAATTCATTTGAGTTTTGACCTGACCAAGATGAATGTAGGTTTTCAGAGATGGACTGTTTGCCAATTAGCCTAGTGAGCTACAATTATTCCTTATTACCATTTTTATTACTAAATGGTACACAAAACCTATGAACAGAGCACCACTTTCTTTCAACTATCTTCTATTTCCCTCCCAACCCCTCCAAGACCATCTGATTTTTTTTTTTTTTTTTTTTTTGGAAGCATAGTCTGCAGTCTACTGAAATTTACCATTCTGTGTTTAGTGTCAAATTTAATTTCAAGCCTAATAAACTGTTAATTGATTTCTCACATTCTTAGCTACTTTCGTGTTTTCAATCATAGCCTCTGTTCTGCTTAAAATGAAGTCTAATATGGCTTCTTTCATGATAATTCACATACTATATGAAGTGGGGGGGGGGGGAAGCTTGATGCATCAGTATTTTTTGTGAATACATTCCAATATTGCTTACTAGTGCAGAAATTCATCCTGGGTAATTTAACACTTCTCTTTACTGTTACTTGAGTCTTACTTCCCTCCCCCTCCTTGTACATTCATTCAATCAGCTTTTAAAATCCATTTCTCTGTGTACTTGGCCTCCTCACAGCTTCAGGTATCCCCCTGCGTGCCCCAAGAATTAAAGGGTCATAATTTGTTAAATGCAACTTGTCTGAGCTGTATACATTTTTTTGTGTGTCACACACACACACAAAATCCCCTTGTCTACACCAGTTTATGATCTCATCCAAAGCCCATTGAAGTCAATTAAAAGACTCCCACCAACTTCAGTGGGCTTTGGATGAGACCATATCTTACCATGCTCTCAAACTTTTAATTTGTCTTGTCCTACATGAACTTGAAGAAAGAATTATTAGTATCCAAAAAGAGACAGCTAGCTACTAAAGAGGTCCTATTGCCAACCTGCCCTAGTTCCTTAACTTTGGTTTTCAGTTTCTAAAGTAATTCTATGACTATCCTTGGACATAACCTTCTACAATTACTGCAGTATTATAGGAAGTGCAGGTAGCAAAACCTGTAGTTAAGGATGGCTAACACTTCCCATTCTAAGACCCGGTTTTCAGTTGCTTATAACTTTACAAAACTTTAACAGTTAGGGCTCAAGTTTTCCATGCATCTGCTTCAGACTGAATTTTTTTTGTTCTTGAAAGTTTCATCAAAAATGACACAACTGTTTCTCACAAAGAGGCTAGGTAAAACTTTTGCTCATAACAAAAAAACAAAAACAAAAAAATCTTAAATTGTTTCACTTGAGAAGCTCTAGAGCAGGGACTTGAAATTTGGGAGGTGTGTCAGAGATGAGTCTTTTCTCCATGAAAATCCAATTAAATTAGGCCAAGTTATAAGCCTCTGAAGTCTGAGTACACATACGCTGAGAGATATTCAATTTTGGCAATCAAATTGAAGACTCAGTACTGAGCATGCTCCAGCCGAGACTACAGAGTCTGAGCAGGACTTTCCATGCAATTGCTCCTTTCCTGGTCCTGGGTGCCAGGAACAGGAACTGAGAACAAGACGTGTCCTCAACATGCCCACTGCTGGAGCTCAGGCAGTGAGAAAGAAAAAAGCCATCTGTCTGAAAGCAGAGGGGAGGAGCAGCAAGAACAGGCTTAAAGGGATCAGAGACAAGCAGTCTGTAATACTGCACAAGGGTACACGCCTCTCAAAAACGGGAATGGAACACAGCCTCACCATTCCTCTGCCAACAGCAAATAGCCATGAAACCCACCCATTGGCAAAACGTGTGCCTCGTGCAAGTCTAATGGCTGCTCCACATAGAGGATGACAACCAATTACCACCATCACTTACTCTGTTCAAACAAAAGAAACTCTGTACTGCAGATCTAAAGGTTCCAACCCTGCAGATATCAATAAGGTTTCACATCATGGAACTTGTATTTTCACTTTTTTTAATTACATACAAAAACATTAAAAGAACACCAAGGTTGCAAAGTCAGGTGCTCAAAAGTTAGTAAGCAGCAGAACGACCAACATGACAAACAAGAATTAAGTTTGTCTGTGCAACCTTAATTTGGCTCCCTTGTGCACATGCATTACAATACAGTCTTTAACTACATGACCACGTACCATGTTTAACTTTCTACAGGACCACCGCCTAATTCAGTGCCAGAATGGACAGTGCTCAAACGAAGTAGGATTGTATAATGAATGAGATTGTCTGTAGGATCCATACATTTCTTGCAGAATTTGGAAAGTGTGTAGTAAATGAGGCACTGAATTGTACGAAGAGAATGGAGGTTCTCATGGTTAAGGCAGTTGAATGGATTCTATCCCTGCCTCTAGCATGGAGTTTCTACAGAACGCTAGTCAAGTCTCTTAAGATCAAACTTTTCAGACAGCCACTAATTGTGTTTTCACTTTCTGGGTGCCCAACTTGAGACACCTGGAGTCTGATTAGCAGACATGCGGAGTACTCCTTCTAGTGCAACTGGAGTCAATGGGAGCTGTGCTCTGAACAAAGTGCTATACAATGCCAAGTACTCTGACAATTCAGTTCGCAGCTTCTCAAACTGAGTGCCCAAGAACAGTGTGCACTTTTAATCTTGATGTGTATGTGCCTGTGTTTCCCATCTGTAATTCTCATCTCACAGGGATGTTGTGAAAATAAACTCAATCATTTTTGTGAAGCACTCAGAAGTTATAATGATGAACACCATAGATAAGATTGTACTCAGAGCAATGCTTGCATTGTGTGTTGTAAACCAGGCCTGCAGCCACACATTGAACAAAGGATAAAATAAAATATTTAAGAGCTGTACATTCAGTGAGCACTGCACATTTTGTCGATTGAATGAGGCAATGATCTTGTAGAAAATATATGTGTCGTGTCATTAAAGACTTATTATAATGCATCTGCACAAGGGGGAAGAATTAAGGTTCCACAAGCATCCTTATTTCTGGCATTTCTTAATAATTGCTTGACTTTGCAACCTTATAGTTCTTTTAAAAAATAGGGGGGGGGTGTACATTACACGTAGTTTGCTTTTAAGGAAAGGATAGAGGGTCATTACTATAATAGTAAAGCAAGGAATATTATAAATATTGTCTAACATATCTAAGATTCTTTTATTCACCATGCCCCTCTTTACCATTCTAGCTTGTAAGGATACACAGACCACTGATATGAATGAAGAGTGATTTTTAAATGTATTTTACAAAGCTGATTTCAACAGAAGCTGAAACATGAGAAGAGTTACTGTTTTTCTAAAAAGGTTTTGGTCGACTTAGATGTTAAAATCCCAAAAGGAAAAGTTGGATTTGTTTCATGATCAATTGTTTATAATGAGTTAATTCATGCTATTTTTCCCTCTATCGTGAGGATCCACGCAAACGCTCCATTTCAAAAATCTAAAGGCTAAGTAACTTTTAGAGGCCCTAGGTTGTGCGAAATTCTCTATGTTGCAAGAAGTCTTACCCTAGGAGTATGGGAAGGGAAAAGTTACTTATCTTATAATTATACTTTTCTGAAGACACGATCTTGCAGGAGTCTCACTCCTAACAGAGATGGGTTGAACCCCAAGCTCTAAAGATTTTCTTTATTTCTAAGGGCAGCAGAAACTAAAAGCACTATGAGAACATGAACTCTCTCTGTTACTGGTGGTCACCTACCAGTACCATCATTGTTGGAACATCAAGTTAGTTTCCTATTAGTGGGAAAAGAAAGACTCCCCAAACAAAACAAAGCCAATTCCAAAAATAGAATAGGAGGGGGGAAAGTCAGTGCCTTAAAATGGCAATAATAAAGATAAACACTACCTCAAAAAGGCTCTTCTCCAGATTCGGAGGGAGATAGGTAGGTACTTGAAATTTCTGCAAGATGATAATATCTTCAAAGAAGCAGAAGTAGATGTAAATGTTTCCTTTTCTAAAGACACCATCTGTGCAAGATTTCTATGCCCGGGTCATGTCTGGACTAGGAAATCAGATCGTGTTTTAAACTGTGTTATCTAGCACATTTTAAAATAGGTCTTTGTACCTAGAATAGATACAGCAAGTTGTGTTTAAAAACATTAGCTCATTGTAGTTAATCTTGGGCACCGCCTTAGGGACAACCAGCTAACACAGTTTAAAACAATCTATTTTCCTAGTGTAGACATGGCCTTGGAGAGCAGCAAGGCCCAAACTATCATCTGCCGACTCTTACATCCTTTCTGCTCATAGAACCATTCAATACATGGAATCAAGGATTAATAGCTACTTCTTGAGACCAGCGCCCTGCTGGCGCTTCTGAGCCAGCACAGCGTGAGAGCTGAAAGCTCAGCAAAATGAAAAGAAATTAAATGAGAACAGAACATAATGCTAGGTGAATAGAAGGAGATTAGTCAAAGCAGAGTGGAGCTGAAATGGGATTGAGAGCCAGAATGGGAGATAAAGAGGTAGACTACCAATTGTAAAGAAGGATATGACCAGAAGATTTCAAGGGCAGTGGTTAATATCAAGGGTGGCAAGTGACCAGAAGAAGAGGGTGGCTCACACTCCAACCCACTACCATCTTCAGGAACAGAAACATGTTATTGATGGGGGTGGAAGTGGGGGTGGTATCTGCCTGTCTCACTTTAGGGAGCTTATATCCAGGAGTGAGAAATATGCACAGATGGTACTCTTTAGAGAAGACAAAAAACTAGCTTCTTGCAGATCAATGAGATTGGGAATTAATGCTGTAAAAAAGAATGGATGTTGTAGAAGTGTAGTCTCTGTAAAAATTTGATGTATATCCTTACCCAAAGTATTAAAATATACACAAGACCATCTTGGGTCGTGACTAATTCTTTGATGAGCATACTGGTCTTTGTTTTGCAGTGATTTATGGCTCTAAAAGAGAAGGAATTTCCTGTGTGAAAGTATCACTTTACTGCCATTGATCCTGAAATGACCTCCAGATACTGGGATGGAATATTATTTCCAAGTTTACAAGAAAACAATGGCCCTGAACAGTTTCCATTACAATCTGTCTTTAAATAAGAAAAAAAATAAAAGGGAAGAAAAGTATGGCCAATTAAGTAGTAATGAAAACCTTATAAATCTAGATAAATCTAATAAAAAGCAGGAAAGAGAAATACATGGAAAAAATACATTGATACAAAACCAGCAGGTCCAGATGCATACATTCCAGGGTGTTTAGAATTAGCTACTTAAGCCATCTACAATTGTTTCTGAAGAGCGAAGAAAAACTGAGAGATACCAGCAGTCTGGAATAAATAACCGTACACAAATGTGGAATGCATTGGCAAAGAAATAAGGAAGATGAATTCCTGATAAATGCAAAGTTGAGCACCTAAAAACATTAGCAAGTTTAAGGCAGGATGCGGTGGGGAAGGAATATTTCCTTTAAAGCATAACAAAAACAACACAAGATAAATTTTCATTTTTAAAATCAAGATGCATAAGTAGTTGGAGAAGGAAACACAACGAATGTATAATATTTAGATTTTACTTAAATAAGTATTTAATACAGTTCTTAGCAAAATCTTAATGGAAGGGTTAATAGAAACTGAGCTGGAAAAGAGCACTGTCACATGGACTGAAAATCAATTGAAGAACCATAAACAAAAAGGCAATGATAAATGATCATGTACTGAGTTTGGGGAAGGTATCCAGTGGTATTCCACACGGATGGTTGTTAAATCTAGATTTAATATCTTTATTAATTTATAGGACAAAGGGGGTAAAAACAACATGGAATCATAGAAGATTAGGGTTGGAGGAGACCTCAAAAGGTCATCTAGCCCAACCCCCTGACCAAAGCAGGACCAACACCTCATCCCAGCCAGATTCCACCACCTCCTTAGGTAACCCATTCCAGTGCTTTGCCACCCTCCTAATGAAATAGCATTTCCTAATATCCAACCTAGACCTCCCACACTGCGACTTGAGACCATTGCTCCTTGTTCTGTCATCTGCCACCACTGAGAACAGCCGAGCTCCATCCTCTTTGGAACCCTACCCTGCAGGTAGTTGAAGGCTGCTATCAAATCCACCCTCACTCTTCTCTTCTGCAGACTAAACAAGCCCAGTTCCCTCAGCCTCTCCTCATAAATCATGTGCCCCAGCACCCCGTTCACTTTTGTTGCCCTCCGCTGGACTCTCTCCAATATGTCCACATCCTTTCTGTAGTGGGGGGCCCAAAACTGGATGCAATACTCCAGACGTGGCCTCACCAGTGCCGAATAGAGGGGAATAATCACTTCCCTCCATCTGCTGGCAATGCTCCTATTAATGCAGCCCAATATGCCATTAGCCTTCTTGGCAACAAGGGCACACTGCTGACTCATATCCAATTCCTCATCCAGTGTAATCCACAGGTCCTTTTCTGCAGAACTGCTACTTAGCCAGTCGGTCCCTAGCCTGTAGCAGTGCATGGGATTCTTCTGTCCTAAGTGTAGGACTCTGCACTTGTCCTTGTTCAACCTCATCAGATTTCTTTTGGCCCAATCCTCCAATTTGTTTAGGTCACTCTGCACCGTATCCCTACTCTCCAGCTTGTCTACCTCTTCCCCCAGCATAGTGTCATCTGTGAACTTGCTGACGGTGCAATCCATCCCATCATCCAAATCATTAATAAAGATGTTGAACAAAACCAGCCCCAGGACCCACCCCTGGGATACTATGCTTGATACCAGCTGCCAACTAGACATCGAGCCGTTGATCACTACCTGTTGAGTCCGACAATCTAGCCAGCTTTCTATCCTCCTTATAGTCCATTCATCCAATCCATACTTTTTTAACTTACTGGCAATAATACTGTGGAAGACCGTATCAAAAGCTTTGCTAAAGTCAAGAAATATCACATCCACTGCTTTCCCCATATCCACAGAGCCAGTTATCTCATCATAGAAGGCAATCAAATTGGTCAGGCATGACTTGCCCTTGGTAAATCCATGTTGACCATTCCTGATCACCTACCTCTCCAAGTGCTTCAAAATGGTTTCCTTGAGGACCTGCTACATGATTTTGCCAGGGACTAAGATGAGGCTGACTGGTCTGTAGTTCCCTGGGTTCTCTTTCTTCCCTCTTTTAAAGACGGGCACTATATTTGCCTTTTTCCAATCATCTGGGACCTCCCCCGATCACCACGAGTTTTCAAATATAATGGCCAATGGCTCTGCAATCACATCAGCCAATTCCCTTATCACCCTCGGATGCATTAGATCTGGACCCCTGGACTTCTGCATGTCCACCTTTTCTAAATGGTCCTTAACCTGTTCTTTCACCACTGAGGGCTTCTCACCTCCTCCCCATACTCTGTCACCCAGGACAGCAGTGTGGGAACTGACCTTGTCTGTGAAGATCAAGGCAAAAAAATCATTGAGTACTTCAGCTTTTTCCATATCATCTGTCACTAGGTTGCCTCCCCCATTCATTAAGGGTCCCACACTTTCCCTGACCTTTTTCTTGTTGCTAACATACCTGTAGAAACCCTTCTTGTTACCCTTCACATCCCTTGCAACTCCAGTTGTGTTTTGGCCTTCCTGATTACACCCCTGCATGCTCTAGCAATATCTTTATACTCCACTCCATCTGTCCAAGTTTCCACTTCTTGTAAGCTTCCTTTTTGTGTTTAAGCTCAAAAAAGATTTCACTGTTAAGCCAAGCTTGTTGCCTGCCATATTTGCTATTCTTTCTGCACATCGGGCTGGGTTGTTCCTGTGCCCTCAATAAGGCTTCTTTAAAATATAGCCAGCTCTCCTGGACTCCTTTCCCCCTCACATTAGCCTCCCAGTGATCCTGCCCATCAGTTCCCTAAAGGAGTCAAAGTCTGCTTTTCTGAAGTCCAGGGTCCGTATTTTGTTACTCTCCTTTCTTCCTTTTGTGAGGACTAGGTGGCTCTGGGAAGAAGTATACAGGAGTTAAAGGTGCAAATCGTGTCCTCATCCATCCTCCCTGTTGAAAGAAAAGGCCCAGATAGGAACCGTCAAATTGTGGAGGTAAATGCGTGGTTACGCAGGTGGTGTCAGAGAGAGGACTTTGAATTCCTCAACCATGGAATGTTGTTCTGGGAAGAAGGATTGCTAGGAAGAGATGAGATCCATCTAACAAAGAGAGGGAAGAGTATCTTCACAGGCAGGCTTGCTAACCTAGTGAGGAGGGCTTTAAACTAGGTTCGCCAGGGGACGGTGACCTAAGCCCTGAGGTAAGTGGGGAAGTGGGACACCGGGAGGAAACACAAGGAGGAGGGTGCAATGGGGGGAGGGGAGAGAGATCCTCCTGATTCATACTGAGAAAGCAGGACAATCGGCTACTTATCTCAGGTGCATGTACACGAACACAGGAAGCCTGGGAAACAAGCAGGAAGAATTGGAAGTCCTGGCACAGTCAAAGAAATATGATATGATTGGAATAACAGAGACTTGGTGGGTAGCTGACATGACTGGAGCACTGCCATGGATGGGTATAAACTGTTCAGGGGAGGAAAGGTGGAAGAGTAGCACTGTACGTAAGAGACTGGATGATTGCTCAGAGGTCCAGTATGAAACTGGAGAAAAGCCTGTTGAGAGTCTTTGGGGTTAAGTTTAGAAGCGAGAGCAACAAGGGTGATGTCATCGTGGGCATGTGCTCTAGATCACCAGACCAGGAGGATGAGGTAAGACGAGGCTTTCTTTGGACAATTATCTGAAGTTTCCAGAACACAGGCCCTGGTTCTAATGGGGAACTTCAATCACCCTGACGTTTCTTGGAAAATATAAAACATAGCTTCAACAGGAGTAAATACTTGAAAAAGCACAAACTGAAGACAAAAGCTGAATATAACCATGGGATGATAGAAGATATGCATGGCAGCAAAAGAAATTCAATACAAGTTAGAGCAACAAACACAGAGACATTATTACTTTATGGAAGAGAGAGTCCCTTTCTATATAGTATGTATAATGTTGCATAGCATCCTGGACACATAACTAACTGAAAGATGGGCAAGATTTGTAAAAATATAGGGAAGAACAAGAGAAATGATTACTTAAGCATTTGAGGAAAGAAAAGTTTGAGGAACAATTCAAGTTATATTTTATATATATATCTTGGCTAAACAATAATTGTGTGCATACATACAAATTCTAGGGGGAAGTGGAGGCGAGAAACAGGACAATAGCTATGATGTTCCACCTTTGTCTGACGGTTTAAAAAAAAAAAAAAAACAGCCATCACATTACTATGAAGAGAAGTTATTGGAAGTAAGATGGTGTGGTTAGCACCTCTTCTTTCACTGCTAAGTGAAGTTGATTTTTCATGTTTTTAAAATATTCTAGGAATACATTAAGTACCGTGTTCTGTATTTCTGTGTCCCCATCATCATTCCCTCCACACATTTGTATCCTTTGGTCATGTTCAGTTTGTTCTGCAAGTTGTTCTAATAAGGATTTTTACTTTCCTAAAAATATTTGAAATTATAGCCCAAAATTGGGTTCAAACAGTATATTGGTGAGCGTAGTGCAAAGTGCAGTGTAAGTGGCTAAACAGAATAGATCCTCTTAAGAATCAAATAATATTGCTGTACTATGTAAATACTGCTGAATGCTAGCCCAATCAGCCAGACACTGCTTACTATATAGTAAGTCATGACTTGTGCAAGTTGTCAGCACAATGGTGGTATTTGTGCTTTTTATTTCCTTTTTAAATATTTCCTGCAATTTGACAGAAAGAGAAACAAATAGGAGGCAAAAATAAAAATATATCTTAAATATAAAAAAATTTGGAATCATAAAAATCCTCACTATCATCTCCCAGTATAGTTCTGAAAACACCAAAAATCTTCTGACTTTTTAAGAGTTCACACATTCTGATAACTCAGGAGCAGATGACAAGCCTGGACATGTGCTGAATTATTAACAAAAAAAACTCATCCTCCCCTCCTTTCATCAAAACAAATTCTCTTACACATGAATACAGGCCCTTCACCAGAGGGTAATGCAATGGTAGTTGCTACCTTTTTAAAATACTTCGGTCTTGCCACTATCCAGGGATGTAAATAATGTTTAAAAAAAACTACCTTTTAAACTATTAAAATTTAATGGTTAAACCTTTAACCAACACATGAGTTCACAACATAGGCATAGGAACTAGGGATGCGGGGGTTGCTGCAGCACCCCCATGTTTTACCCAGGGTCCCGGCTGGTAGCCCCGCACCCATTAGCCGGCCCCCCTGGGGTCCCAGGGCTCCACTCCCAGTCCACCCCCAACTGTGGCCCCAGCCTTGGCCCCCTTACCATTTACTGAATACATTACTGATAAGACTGATGCTTATCGGTTAACCAGTTATTGTTTTACATCCCGACCACTATCAGCTTTCTCCTCCCAAGATTCAGGTTCAACCAGCTATCTCATCCAGATGCTGGTCTCAATCAGACATTGCAAACAGAACCACCATGAAGCTATTCTAAAGTGACGAACCTGTACTGCTGATATTCGATTCCATTGGGGATGGATGGGCAGTTGCTAAGTCCAATGGTGTCACATAGGATGTTTAAAGAACAGAAGAGACAATCATGTTTTGTGGGACTCCCTCAAGTTTGGTGAGTGCTCTGAAGTAAAGGAGCACTTTCCCAACACCACACTTTGTGAGCATCCTAAAAGGAAGGACCAGAGCTATTTCAGAGACTTCCCATCAACACCTGCTATGTCTCCAAGACAGGACAGTAGTTTGCCATTATCAGCACAGCACACAGATCCAGGGGGATGAGTATGGACATCCTCTCTCTGTCCATGGGCAGGGAAAGTGCCATCAGTATGAAGAACACTTTCTCTGTCCCATGATCTGGACTGAACCTCATTTGGCAAAGATCCATAATACTGGTGTGGATAGGCACATTTAAAGGTAGTTCTTTGCCAGCTTCCCAGTTATCTTGTTCAAAAACGGGAGGCTAGATAACATATGGTACTTTATAATCTTTGGACTAACCAAACCTTGTATATTTAAAAAATACCCAGACAATAGCTTTAAGACGGTAAAAGTAGCACTGACACCCTCCATCAGTCCTGGTTGCTGTTTTCACCAACAATATGCACCGGTCTCAATCACAGGTAGTGAAAGATTTCTATCAGCACTTTTACAGTGTCTTGCTCCAGGAATGTGCCAGATGCCACACGGCAGTGAAGAGGTTGTGTTTTCCGTCTTACATTTTGTATATGGCTCCTGAGTCCAAACATGGCTTTGTGCCTCTTGTGGAGGTGGTTTCCCAGCCAGATGGGTGATTCAGAAGAGAAAATCTTACTACTGCAATTGCAGCGCTGGGAGCAGCTGCTATGTATTCTGGGAAGGAAAAGGAAGGAGTAGATGCTAGAGAGAGGCTCTGACTTTTTAAAAGCCTACCAGAGCTGTTGATGAGCATCATCATCTCCTTACTCTTGAGGAAATATACGAGACGCTACGTAGGAGGGCACTCCTCTATGAACTCATTACATTCGTTCATAGCCTCCATAACACAGGAGGCATGACCAAAAACATCACAACACTATACAATACTGGAAGTCTGCTTTTTCTTCTGTCAATACTATGATACATGTGACCCACTTCTTCCATTTTAGATCTTGATCTCTGAATGGTATAACTTTCTGTACTTAGTGTCTGTTTCTCTTAGCCAGTTCTTACCATACTTTGAACTAAAATTAAGCAGACATCCTGTGGGTTACAAACCATTTTGTAGTACCATGGCTATCCGTGCTGTGTCTCAAAAAAATATAATATAAGGGAAACATCTCAGAATAATGACGTCCATTAAATAGAACCAAAATGTTAGTGCCCTCTGTTGATTAGATGCCATTACTATGACATAACATCTAAATAACTTAAAGTTAAGTTAATAAAATTTAGATGTGTAACATTTAAATAACTTAATAAGTGCAAAAGATGGATGGATTGTACTGAAAATTGGAGGGAAAGGTATGAAAGAGCCTGCAAAAAACATTTTCACCATAAGCCAGGAAGGTAAGGAGAAAAATAGGGAAACAGCTATGCTCATATAAAAACAGTTTAGGGAAACAGTACTCAAGAGAATCTGGTAGCAACACAGGACAGACTAACTGAAGTTAGAGAGTTTAGGAAGAAAAGTAGTCAGTCTCAAAAGTGACACATCAGATTGAGTGAAAAACACTGAAACAGAGGCAAGGTTACTCTAATATGCATATCCACAATATGTTTTGCAAAAAAGTTAATGCATTAAGCCTCACAACAGCCATGTGATATAGGTAGGGAATATTATTCAAGTAGTAAAAAAAGGGGTACACAATCTGTATTATACTCAACCTCCATCTAAAAAAATGGAGGTTCGAATTTCCGGATAGCCTGAAAAAAAAATGTAATTATGTCTATCCATTTAAATACATAGAAAGAAATAATTAAGATTCACAAATACTTTGATGCATATATACTGTGCCTTTTTCTGGTTTATGAAACAATAGGAAGCCACAGTTCAGTCTTGACTTTGGTAGTTAAATATACCTCAAGAAAGTAACAAACAAATAAAAGTTATTCCCACTGAGGTTATTCCCATCCAAGGCTTTTTCGTATAATAAGTTTGCTCTTGTATTTAAGGAGACTTGTATAGAGGAGTTCGTAAGTGCTTTACCCATTAGCTTTCTCTCAAAGAGCTTTGAAGTGGAAGTGAAAATGTAATTATCCCTCTTCTTCCCTAGATTTTGCCCATCATTTTGGTAACTTCAAAGATAGCTACTAAAAATGGGAACAAGTCACATTTCCTTACACTCTTTTCCTGTGTCCTGCATTAGTACAGCACATCTCTCTCTCACGCGCACAATCTTCATTTTGAAGCGTTATTGCCATCTTGCTGAAGTACAAGTGCTGGCAATAGACTTTTTCGGTCCCAGTTTGAGGAGGGGCAGCAGATAACCCAGACTGACCAAAATGGATAGTCTTATTTGAAGTGGGGGTGGGGTGCATGCGTGCTTTTTTTTTTTTTTTTTTTGAAGGGAAAGACCGTGACCTTGTATTAATTAGCTAGTCTCATCCAAAAAATTTTTTATCAATTTCCAGTGAAATTTAGCACAACATGTTTTCAAATATCAAAAATTACAGACAGCACTTATGTAATTGTCCATTACATAGAAGACATCTCCCTATGCGCTATAATAAGTTAAAAACAAAACAAAGATGTCCAAGATAAGAAGGCAACTTCTGCTATGGATGACAAACTAATTTACAAGTAGTTCAAACAGAAGCGATCCAGAAAGATTAGAATACCATCTCAGTTTTCCATGTGGAAGTAATGTGATTTAGCAAACACTAAGTAGAGGAGCACAGCTGATGAAATGGTCTATGAGGGTAAGGAGGTTCATAGAAATAGGGAGGCACAATATAGTGCAGTGACTTGAAAGCTAAAATTAATATTGTGGTTGAAAATGGGAGCCTATCTAAATTTTCCAAGAATCTTATGCTGCCAGTTGAGAGTATAACTAAGGCTATCCCAAAACAACACCTCATGTCTGGTGGCTAGACAAGAGGAAAGTTAGAGGCTCTTCTATACCAAAGTAGTAGCTCTAAAAGGGTTCTGATTGTTTCATTTGCTTGCATTACTACTTAAAGTAAGTTGCCTGCTACATTCAATATTCCTTGTTATAAGAACACCATACTGTGTGCTTTCTACTCCATACATTGTTATTTAGAAACATCAATAATAATTTCTGAATCAGAACCTGTTTTCTCTTAAATGCGTGTGGCCGATTATTCTAAATGAAGATGCATGAAACCCAAATAATACAACTTAATATACATAAATTTGTTGAAGAAAACAAACGTGAGCTAGAATACAAAGGCTAGAGCAGAAAAAATAAACATGTGAACTAGACATGGGTCCAAAGCTGCAGAGATAAAAAAAAATGGATATAGATTGAAACAGAATATCACAAAAAAATTGAGGTGTTTAGATTCAGCCCCATCATTTCTAGTATAAGACTATTAAATAAGCTAACTATCAAACAAATGCAATTCTTAAACTATTATACATATTCCTATTACAAACAATGCAACATGATACAGTCTCTAATAGTGATTTTAGAAAGATTTGCATTAAAGTGTAATATTTTCTAGAAAAAATAAAGTCCGAAGAGAGCTGTAGACGTAGTTTAAAACTATTAATGTTTACATTCAAAGAAATATATAAATTTTATATGTAAAAACTGAAAAAAATGAATGGGACATCATCTACCTACCTACTCCACTTGCTGGACAACTGTAAATAAAAACAAGTATCTAATTTGTTCTTTAAACACATTTCACACTGTGCATAGTTCAAGGCTCTTTAAAATTAGTACTCACCAGCTCAAGAAAACTAAAGAAAAACAGCATTAAGAAACTAGAGGGGTTTTTGTGTTTGAAGAAAAAAAAAATAGTATACATGCACATGACCAAGTGATTTTATCAAGGAGCTACTGAGAAACTAGCTTGAAGTCATTTAAATAGGTAAGGAATTTTAGGACAGATTCCAGCTCTTTCAACCTTCCCCATGGATCACTGGCAAGGTGAGGAAGTTATGCCCAATAAGTCACGCCAGTACCATTTTGTCTCTGTCTTTCAGTCCAATTCCCCCCCTTAGAAAACTAAAAAGGTTTGTTACTGTACCCATCCACTATGAATTAGTCTTAGTTTTGTTAAGCATAAGAAAAAGTTATTTATGACTGTTTTTATTAATGGGTTAGAATACCAGCAGTAAGTGAGCAAAGTCTTAATTTCACAGACACAGCTACAAGGTTGAAGTATGAGAAGTAGCTGAGGCTCTGGATCTGTCTCAAGATTCAGGAAAATAAATGTTAATTTATATTTCATTCACATTGAGATGGTTATCTTCAAAAAACTATGGCCTAGAATTTATTTTAACGAAACTGAATATTTATTCAAACAAATATCATAGGTCCCTTTGCTTGACAGAGATAAACTTCCCACTAACCAGTGGGAAAAGAGTGATTTTTTCAAGCCTCAAAATATGTAGTCTCCACATATTCTGGCCCAGGAAGTATACAGAGCATCTTCAGACAATAGCTGTGCATGTAAGTTTAGGCTGGCCAAGGAGTCTTAAGCTGTTGCTGGTGAGATATTTTAGGTAAAAGCTATACAATTCTCTATGTGTGTATAAGTATTATATATGTAATTTGTAACTACTATATTAAAATGTTTCTGCACTTTCTAGAAGAGATTAGTGATGGCAATACACTATTTTGAAACCATCTTTTACGTTACCAGTTTGAAAAAACAGTAAACATGAACTCTAAAAGTACCAAAGCCTATAAAAAGATAAATAGAAGGCAACTCTAGTTAGGTAAATTTAATCAGGGAAACAAAACAACTTACAACCTAGCCTCTGTTTGTCAGAGGATGGAGATGGATGGCAGGAGAGAGATCACTTGATCATTGCCTGTTGGTCCACTCCCTCTGGGGAACCTGGCATTGGCCACTGTCGGTAGACAAGATACTGGGCTAGATGGACCTTTGGTCTAACCTGGTACGGCCGTTCTTATTTTTTAATCTTGCTTCAAGAATGTATATTTAAGAAAGTGTTTTGGAAAAGTGCATATAATAGAAGAGATCCCATTTTAAGCTACTTGTATTGCCAGATGTGCAGCCATTGTACATCCCATAAATATTAAAACACACAATTCAGATAAGTTGTTAAAATGCACTTACTTTTATTGTAGCAGGTTGCTAGCACACCTTTATCTGCAGGACTGGCACTAATGTGCCAAATTTCACCCGCTTGATGGATGAGAACATTTTTGTTTATAATGTTATTTTCATCATCAAAATCTATTATGTGAATCTACAAATACAATAAAAAGATAACATTAGGGCTCCACTGCTTTCCTGTGGGTCTTAATTATACATGATGACAGCACAGAACCATGTAATATGAGTTTTATGACTGATATCTACTTTAATTAATTGTTATACTAACAATATAACGCTTTAATTTCATGCAGGATATTTTCTCTAAAAAAGTGATTATCTTATTGTGAAGAAATCCCTTTTGTTTATTTTCCCTGGTGTTGCGACTACAGAATACAACCACATTTTCCATTTGATGGTTAACAGAAAATGAGCTACTAGAGCCCTAAACTTGCAGCTCATCACTTTGATAGCAATTAACTGAAATGAAAGCATTCAAACCCTCCATCTAAATGTCTAAGATAATTCTGTATCCAGATCAATAGAAATGAATCTCCCTTAAATGGAGAGAAGGAGGGATTATTAGTAGATGTAATAGGAAAACTGATGCCCTACTAGAAGTTTTTCAGCACTCTCTCTTCAACTACTGTATATACATCTGCACTTATCACCAACACATCAGGAAATCTGTCACCATTTAAAAAAAAATTAGACAGGGGAAAAAATGTCAACCTTTCAACTTATAACCATGTAGTCAACTTAGAATCTAGCCAATTGTTTATAAGATTTAACAAGTGGTTTCAGGTGTTACTCACAACCCTCCCCCTTGCCAATTTTTTTCTTTTGTTTTATAAACACTTTTTCCAATTTTTAAAAATTGGGTTTATTTCCTCAGCTACCATGTGGAAGACTCATACAAAAAGCAGGGGATACTGACTAAGACTGCCCCTGAAAAACAAACACTTAAGATGCATGAGTAACTTTACCCATGCAGGTAAGCCCTATCAGAGGTTCAAGAACAGAACCCTCCGCATGGCAAAGAAAGAAAAATTAAACTAAAAACATCCTAGTCCCTACTATTAAATTATGTCATACTAAAGCTTAGCCACACAGTGCTGTAGGCCATTTTTTTGAAGTGTTTAATGCACTAGATAGAACCAATCAGTCCAGTTTTAGGATTTGTTTCTTTAGTTTTGCAATACTGAGTATTCGCTATGAGATGATCTTGCTCTCAATCCATCAACTCCCAACCACAAGAAGGGTTATATCCTCTAGTCTCATTCATCTCAAATTAGTATTCACCTTTTCCTCACTCTCTTCAGTGCTGCCATCTGCAATTACTGTCTTAAATTGGACTTTGGTTCCCCGATACTAGTACCATTCTCCTATTCTCCTATCAGACTCTAAAACATCTAAGAATCTAAAATGCTCATCAAGTTGCTCAAGGAGCCATCTCTCTCCAGTCATCATTTGATGACCCAAACGATGAATCCATCTATGAAGTGAGACATTATTCATCCCCTATACCAAGACATATCCATCTTCATGTCCAATTTAAAGTAACCCTCTGCCTTTCAAAAAATTGTCCCCGGTTTCATGTAACCTTAACTCTTGCTTGAGCATCATCTAATCTGCCAGACTCTACCTTGGCCTCCTCTATATCCTGTTCCCACAACTGCACATTATGACTTGTGCTGCCTCATCTATAACGATTTCTCCCTCATTTCATCTTTATATTTGACCTTCAGGCCTTCTCTTTTTAGCTCTTGACAGTCACGATAAAGCATGTTGTGAGACTCTTTATCAAAGGTAAAATGCATATTTGTACTGGATAAACTTACAATTCCAACTATTTGCAGACAAACTGGAAGCAAAATACCGTATTTTTTAATTTGGGACATGACGATAAAGAGAAGGCAATAGCAATGTAGACTGGAATTACAGTCAGTGTAAGAATTCTTCCTTTTATAATTCTTTGGCCTAAAGTACCTCTAAACAGCCACATAGTTAGGATTGAAGGGCTATTCCTACGATGTCAATCTTTTACAATTGCTTCTCAGTCTTGCATCCCAGGATCCCTCCAGTTCACCATTTCAAGTAAGAGAAAGATTTATAGCAGGATGTTTAGAATGTGAGAATCGCTGTACTATCCTGCATATGGAAAGATTCAAACTAAAAATTTATGCCAATGCTGCAGCACGCAGTACATCAGTCCTGCCTGTTTGCATCTTTTTCTTACTCTCAAAAAATGTGAAACCTTCTACTGAAATTATTAAGTAGACTCCTTGCAGCGCAATTGGTTCCCTAAAGGTGAACTACAAATCAAAAATCCATTTACTTCAGCAATGTGTATTATATGTCCCCCACTAACCAGGTTAAGTGGGTCATTCAGCACATAAACCAAAAGAGTACCTTTTACCATTATATAAGGCCCCTCAAAGTCATATAGACAGTTTCTACTCTGCTGTGAAGATTCTGCTTCAGCTGATCTCACAGCTACCAGGTAACTCTGCAGGAGCAAAGAGTCAACTCATGCAGGTTATGGATAAATCCTTGATTAAAATAAAATTTCACATTTGACAAAAGCTTATTTTTATATCCTTTTGGTGTAGGGAAAATATGAAATATCCTTCCTTGGTAGCTGTGACATGCATCCTGGGTACAAGAAGAGATGCTACAGCAAAGTGTGAACATGTTGACCTGCTGTGAGTAAGAAGGGAGGGGGCTTAACAATGGAAAAAAAGGATTTTCTCTCCATGGTTTCTGTGCTAATGTTCTTCTTAGCCTGGCCATTGTGAACATTCAGCACACATTTCTAAAGTCGATGAAATCTTGTTAATTCTTCTGTCATTCATATTTAGTGTTTTCTTCAAATACATTTGGGCCAAATTTATACTTAACACAATCCGATGCCATAATGGCCAATTCTGGCAAACAAGACAGACCACTTCACATCACACTCTTATATGGGCTTCAACTCTGAAATGTACTAACCAATGTTGTCCAAGTAAGACATCAATCAAAAGTTAACGAGTGCACAGATGAGTTAATAGATTAAATATAATCATGTGTTGTGTGAATTAGATACCATGGTGGCAAGCATCTTAGAAAGGGATAGAGTAAGCAAGTGGTAAGTAATGGCTTGTCAACATGGAGAAGTTTTCCAGTACAGCTATAGCTGAATAATGCCCCTGTGTGGATGCTCCAATCCAGAATTATTTTGCTTTGCTAATAAAAATCACTTTTATGCCAAAAAAAGTGTCCTCACACACAGGGAAATAATACCAATACAGAGATAGCAGAATAATTATTTTGCTATAGCTATTCTGGGAAAATTCACTATGTACACAAGCTGAAAATAAGAATAACATGTTTAGTTTTCTTCCAAAATATTGAAAGTTCACAAAAGAATGATCATTCAACACTTCTGTCTTATTTTCTCCAGAACAAAATTTTACACAAATTTTTAAAGTTTTGTGATCCTTATAACTGAATACTTTTCAAGCCACATACAGTTGTGGATTGTAATGGCTCAAGTCAGGAAAGTCCAATTCAAACAAGGTTGGCCAAATCCATTTTATAAGGAGGTCCTTTCCTTCTCACCTCTAACCACCACCTCAGTTCCTCTTTCTAAATCAAAGGTTAAGGGAGTCACGTTAGGGCCTTGCAGAGAGTAAAATCCAACCCTTGCTTTCCCTGCTTGACAGTAGCAAAAACCCAGTACAGTTTTCTTTTCCTGTTCCGAGAGCTTCTATGCCCCCATTTCCATAGATGCGTGAAACAGCACTAGAAGGAGACAAATGTAGAAGCAGGGATGTTAAGCAGAGAACAGTACTTAAAGGGACAAGACCAAAGACCTTGCATCACCATCAGGGAGGGGAACTAGACAAGAGTAAGAAACAGAATGCATCAGTGAACAGAAGAGAATGACAGTGGGCAAATAAATAGGGACTAATACTTATATTTACCCCTTTCTGGAAAGGTTGTATGGAGAGAAAGCAGGCAGAGGACTTCACCTCCAGCTCTATGGGATGAAAGCATAGGACTTTTCAAAGTGGAACTGACCCCCAGGAGCCAAAAATACCCCTCTCCACAAGAGCCAGTGTGGCAGCATACACCGGTAGCTCTTGGATCCCTGCTAGGGCATCAGACTCTATTTACAAATGTGCAGTCTGCCCTAACTGGTTGTTAGCTCCAACTTCCCTCCTGCCCCCTTCTTTACCGTTCCTGTGCTGTAAGCCTGGTTCTCCCTGCCATCCATCTTTTCCTCTTTCCTTCTCCACATCATCCTCCACACTGATTCTCCTCCCATTCCTTCCTCCTCCTATTCCCCGCTCACCCCACCTCTGACCCCATAATAAAAAATTAAATAAAACCCATGGAACTAAGAATGTGTCAGATATCATGACGACTTTGCTTTTATATCTATATAGATTATCTCCATATCCCCCTTTACCCCACCTTCCAGGTGTTTTTAGATTGTAATGTCTTCAGTGTGAGGACTGTCTTTTCACGTGTGTTCAGATAGCAACATAGAATAGCTGTTATGAAACTGTGGCACCTGGTATGCTTTACTATTATAAATTACACTGATTAAGTTATGATGGTGGAATGCCAAGTACTAGATATAGCATGCTAGATCTTAAAACCTGAGAACCATTGACATTCTGGGTGTTGCCATAACACAAATAATTTTATCATCACTTTTTATTATTATTATTATTGTTCCTCCACTTTTAATATAAATGTTACAAATGAAGTGTTTTCTGTTTTCAATTAATCTTCTGTAAATACCTCAATTTCTTCTGCTGCAAAGCGGTTTTTGAACTTCCTACCTCCATAAATCAGGACAGCTCTGGGACTAGCTTTCTTCTATGACACACCTTTATGTGACTTGAAACAAAACAAGAGATTCTGCATATATTGACGCTATATGAAAAACCCTCCTGACCATGTAGCCCCTGGTTAGAAGTCAAAGCACCAAAAGTGCCAGCCAGCTACTAAAGATAGGTCAAGTAATGGGAAAAAAGGTGGTGTAGAATTAAGCAACAGTGATCGAGGCCTATAGTATTTCTTGGGGATTAATGACTAGCTGGGAGAAGATAATGGCCCTTGGCTGTGCTTCATGCCATCAACCACAACTATTTGTTAATAGCTCACTAAAAGCACTGCACCTCTATTGTTAGTGCTATTCCCTTGAAAGAGAGAAAAAAAGTCAGATAGTGAAAAAGTGTTAGATGCAGGTTCAACATGTATGTACAGGGCTAGAGTAAAGAATTAATGTCCACAATCACCTTGTCAGAATCATGTCAACATTTCCTTTTCAGAAAATGTTAATGATTTGAAACTCATTGGATATTAGGCGATAACTACAGAGTACTTCCTCCTTAAAAATTAATAACTAAATCCTCGGCTAAATACTCCGTGAAGTCAAAGATAGTTTATCCTAGGCAAAAAACTAGATGTAATTACCCAGTTAGTATAAAACACCTTCACAGTCAATAGTTAATCTTCGGGCATTTCACTATCTGAGATATAACAATGAAAAAAATTTTGCTCCTTTGTTTTTTTTAAACTGATTTTTTTCTGTGTCATTTTCTTCTCTCTCTGCCAACCATAATGTATACAGATATAACACAACACCCAGATTTTTATACCTTGAACAGCTTCTCTTCTCCCTTGCATGCTAGGTTATATTTAACAGGACAAAAACAAAATAATCTGAATTTTGAAAATAATATTCTAGGAACATTGCTCCCTTCCCTACATTTTCTATCATGTCTCCTCATTCTCCCAATCTTGGTATGTTTTTTATTTTTCATCCTGTTCTCTGTCAATTGGAAGGAGTAAGCTTTTCGGGGCAAAGGTCTGGTTTTCATACTACAGAGTGCCAACATGCCTATACGAACAAACAAGGTGAAACCGTTGTGTTTGCTATGCCATTATGGATGCTGTGTTCAGTGGTCAAACTGGGGCGAAAGGTGGTGGTACTGTTCCAACCATATGAACTACCAAAGTGAGACAGTGCTCACACTGGATTGTGCAGCTTTTCAAAATATGATTATGCATGCCCTCTGAGCTCAGCTCCCCATTGACAGAGCTTGACTTTGTCCATGCACTCTGCTCAGCTCCTTCTTGACGGAGGGGAGGGGAACATCTTTCAAACTTAACACATACTAATAACACCAAAATGAGACATTCACAGTAAGTCTGTGCTTCTCTCTCTTTTCTCACATGAAAAACAAAACAGTTCATGTTGACATTTAAGTTACTATTGGCCATCTGAGACTAAACTTCACTGAGATGAATAGAGATGAGCTTCTGTTCCAGGCTCTCACCACTCTCTAAACATCTTTACATCATTTATACCCTTCACATTTGAGGTTTTCTTCACAATCATAACAGCTAGAGATTGGCTTTAAAAAAAAATGAAAGCTGAGATTCTGGAGAATAAGAAGGAAGCTTGAGAGAAGTGTCAGCACACTGTAGCACCATGCACCTCCTGAATCCAAGCTCTGTTTGTGTGCTAAAGGTATTAGTGAATAAATACTGTTACTGAAACTATTCTAATGTGAAAAGTCAGTGACTGTACTAACACTATGGGTTTTTTAATCTAATTTAGGGCTCCAGCCTGCCCTTCAATATAAAGGCATGTCCTAATTTAATCTTATAAAAAGTCAGCTATTTTACTTTTACAGGGACAGATTGGACAAAATAGGCAGCAGTGTATAGGCTGTACGTCACTGTAGCCCTTACTCCCTGCAGAAACACAGCGATGGAAGTTTTATTGATATTCATAGGCAAAAAATGAAGTTAGGCTCATGGAAATAGAGCTGTAGACAATTATTAATTAAAACCTAAAGGCCCAGATCCTGCCAATACTTACACATACATGTCTTTAAGGAGTTCCATTGAAGTAAATCATGAGGGCCTAACTACGATTTCAAAATGGAAAGCAGGATTTTACTTTAATTGGGTTACCTGTTCTGCAGTTTAAAATGGTTCTACAAAATCAAAAAGAGTAATTTAGTACTAGAATTGGTCAAATAATATTTATTAAATAACTAATTTGATTAATTTTGCAATTTGTCTCAAATAAGTTATTATAAGCTTTTTAAAATTAATTATTCACCAGTCTTAGAAAGTTGGGTGACTATGAAAATATATTATCTTTTAAAAAAAAAAAAAAAAAACGACATCTCATTCACCTAACCACTTATCAAAACGTGTATATTTTGTTCACATAATACGTATTTTTAAAATAAAGCATCTAATGCTCAAACTTGGCAGGAAAATGAAGTAATACACTGGTAAAAAGTTAAAGAATATTCCTGATACTTAACGTATTATTCTGACAAAAATTTACCTGATTATCATATTTGAGAGACTGTGTCCCAACCAAAAATCGAATTGCATCCGTTTCTGCTATCTGGGGTGTTAAAGCACGGGCCTAGCAAAAAAAGAAAACCATTATAAAAACACAATGCAATACATTATTAATAATTTGTGAAAATCTTGGAACATAAAAGACATCCCAGTTGATCACCTTAAGCACCAAACTTTTACACTACATCTTTCTCCTAAACTTTATCTGTATTTAGGCTATTTACGTACGTTTTTTAATGAAGGGATTGCTTCTCACATCTGTAAAGTACGTACATGCTCTGGGTGCTAAATAAATAATGTGTCCATATTTATTTTAAAAAAAAAAAAAAACACACACACACAATTCAATGTTAAGAATTTCTCCCAAATTAATTCTTCTTAATGAACTCAGAATCATGAAACCTGGGAAGGAGGCAAAAGTGACTTCAAAAATACTTAAGGCCGCTGCAATGACAAAGGGCATTCTTGAACAAATTATTCAAAACAAACATTTTACACCTTTAAGTAAGATTCCTGAACCCACATGGAAAGTCACCAATTCATAAAATATCTGGGTTGGAAGGGACCTCAGGAGGTCATCTAGTCCAACTCCCTGCTCAAAGCAGGACCAATCCCCAGACAGATTTTTGCCCCAGATCCCTAAATGGCCCCCTCAAAGATTGAGCTCACAACCCTGGGTTTAGCAGGCCAATGCTCAAACCACTGAGCTATCCCTGGGGTGCAGAGATTAGAGGTCAGGAGTCAGATCTCCAGCCCCCCCCCCTTCTAGCCCCTAGAGAGACCCCCTTGCCATGACGCACTGGCCTTTCCTCCATCGGGGGTTCCCCCATACCATTCTTTTCCTTACTATTCACAGGAAAGAGCAAGCTAGAAGGAAAGAAGTTCTTGGTCCGCCTTGCTTTTCAACATTAAGCCACTAAAGCTAAGACCATATTAGAATGACCATAATGGAAATGATCATCCTCTGCTTACTCATAAAAAAGGCATAGTACTGGCAGTGATAATGCAGCCATTCCCACCCTACCCTGCCAATTGCCTCAACCCTGTGGTAGAGGATATTTCAGTTTTTGGCCAGCTTGCTAAAGAGACCAATAAGGTGCTGTAATAAAACCTCAGATAACTTTGGAATTCACATCCCTACTTGCTCTTAAATATCCCAAATCTGTCAACACTCAAGGCATGCTGCAAAGCCCATATTTTTAAGCAGGCATTTTGGAAGGACTGAGGTAGCTAGTAGCTCTGCCCATCTCCACTACACCCATTCTTTTTTGTCTGACTGATAGTTAAATGCTGGGAGATTAAGGTGCTGTTTTATTTACAATAGCCTTACTGATTAAGAATCTATTTTTAATTGATGATTAAGGTGGCTAGAACTTTGGAGAGACATGCTTTTAAGAGTGTTATTATTTTATCTATTTCATTTTAACCACAAGTTAATTACAGAATAGTATTTTGGAAAAACACCCTTAGATCTTCATTGAATAAAACAAGCAGTCCGACCATCTTTTAGGGGGTTATGATCAGATTGGACCTGGAGTTCAGAATTCATTCTGAAACACCACTGAACAGATAAACATTTCAGATGCTAGACTAAACACTGATTTAGATGAAAAACTACATTTTCTACTTTAGATTTAACCTGACATGGGTAACAAGTGAAATGAGTTTACTGGTCAAAAACTAGTACACTGTGAGCATTTAAACAGATCATAAAGTGAGTAGAAATTTTGATTCAACTGACAGTTCTCAGGACATGCTAAACTCTGAAATAATAGAAATGAATCACTATGGATTTACAATGTTACATCTATGCAATGAAACTTACATTACATCTACCTGCATTGGGTCTATACAGAGCTAATGTTACTAGTCTGTAGTGTTCAGTGACAGCAAGAAAGTTCACCAAAAAGCTTTTAATTTTTATATAAAATTTACAATGTGGATTTTTCCCTCAGCCATGGTGAGAACTTCTTTTCATTTCAAATCCCCTGCCAAGTTCTTTTCACGAAAGCACCACTAGAAACAACCCAGTCATTACAAATCTCCTTCAACCAAATAGACTTCAGTTGTTTAACAAGTGGAGTAGAACAAAACAACAACAAAAAAGATCTCTTGGGTCTTTCATGGAATAAAGAAATACTGGTAAGAACTTTGTTTCCTCATCTTTAAAGAGCCTCTTCTTAAAAGCAGTTTAGACTCAAGGTGCACTTTAAAATAAAAGAAAAAGAGATAATGTCACCATATGCTGACATTTGTCTATGGACAATCAACTTTTTCTTCTTCCTTCCCCCTCCAAAAAAATTAAAAGTGGGAATTATAATTTTCCCCACTCTGCTGAAAATATTAAAAGTTTGTGTTAAATATCTGAAACTGTAATACATTTCAAAATAAAGAACTGACTTCCTACATGTTATCCTCATTCAAAGAATGGAAAATGCATCTGTGTTTATCAGATTTGTCAATAAAGGATTACCAGTATCTGAGACAGTTTGATTCTTAATAGAGATAATGGACCTTCAGATGGCCCATGCACAAGTATGCAAATCTGTTATTTTTTAATTGTGACTACTCAGGCACGTTGATTCAGAGAAAGTCACAACAGCAAAACAGCTATTGGTGTGCAGAAATTTCTGCCTACCATGCTGTGACCAATATTGCCTCTTGTTTAATTGTACTTCCTTGTTTGTGTATATCCATCTGTTGTCTTCGGTCTTAGACTTAAATTGTAAGCTCCTTGCAGCAGGGACTGTCTTTTTGTTCTGTGTTTGTACAGCACCTAGCACAATGGGGTCCTGATCCATAATTAGGGCTCCTCGGTGCTATAGCAATATAAATAAATAAATGATCATTTCAACAGGTGATAGAGGTACTTCAGATGGACAGGACATTTGCTTTGAGCATGTGGTCAATGTATAGGAGAGTTTGGCAACTGGTGGTCTAAGCTCCCCTCCCCTACCTTAATGATAAGCCTTGGTATTGAGTCACTGTGCACTGCTACTGTCCTCCGCCACTTGAAGCATGCGCAGCCTAATTCACCAGAAGCTTGAGATACAGAAAACTCCAGCCCCATAATCATATCTGCAATTGAATAGGTATAGATAGACCCTAGCTAATACTGAAACACAATGGTTATATTGAAAAGCATATGAACCACAGAGACATAATCTAGTCAAGTGAATAAAATGAATTGGCATTTTCATTTACTGCATCCTAAAGCAGTTTATAGAGCCATGAATTATATACCTGGAGAGGAATAACCATATGCATGCAAAAAAGTGTCTATAATGCATCATCTGTTTCCAAGGTAGTAAAACTATCATACTTTTAGTACCAGCAGTATGAGCTCTGAGTCGATTTAAAACAACCCTTCCACTACAGCAAAAAAGGAGACAAGATATTACTTCAAGAAAACAAAGATTTGAGAGGTCACTGGGCATGGTGGTGGGCAGTGTGTGAAATCACTAAAAAGAGAAGTCTGACCTAAAAAGAGTTCTGTGTAAGTTCATCTCTCTCACCAGCAGAAGTTAGTCCAATAAAAGATATTACCTAACCCATCTTGTCTTTCTACCAGAGGGCCTTACTACATTAAACATTCCAGAACTCCTATGCCAAAGTAGATGTGATGTTATCCAGTTATCAAGGAAAAGCTACTATTTGGGTAACTACATCTGACCCTGGCAGATTAAATTGAAACAAAAATTAAAACATTTTATGTTTGCTAGTCACCAAAAGAGGATTCCCATAACCTGGCAAGGTGAGACTTTTATCTCACCCTGGCTGGTCACATGCAAATTAAGTATTGTATAGTTCACAATGGACACCCATTTACAGTAGGAGGAGCATTTAAAAAGACTTGGACAGTTCAGCTTAAAAATGAGACAACTAAGGAAGGGTATGGTAGAGGTTATAAAATCATGAATGTCATGGAGAAAGTCAATAAGGAGTGTCATTTACCCCTTCACATAACACAAGAACCAAGGTCACCCAATGAAATGAATAGGCAGCAGGTGTAAAACAAACACAAGGAAGTACTCCTGCACACAATGCATAGTCAACCTGTGGAATGTTGTGAAGGCCAAAAGTGTAACAGGTTCAAAAAAGAACTAGGTAAGTTCATGGAAGATAGGTCCATCAATGACTATTAGACAAGACAGTCAGGGATGCATCCCCATGGTCTGGATGTCCTTAAATCTTGGACTGCCAGAAGCTGGGACTAGAGACAGAGGACGGATCACTTGATAATTTTCCTGTTATGTTCATTCCCTCTGATGCATCTGGCACCAGACACTGTCCAAAGACAGGGTACGGGGCAAGATGAACCATTGGTCTGGCCCAGCATGGCCATTTTTATGTTCTTAGAGTCTGAGCAAATTGTTAATCAATAGATTGTGAAGGCTGAAGGAAAAAACAAAAATAGCCTGGTTAATCTGCTTAGGAATAAGACAATGAACTTTTGAAACTGTATCTGGGGTGCAGATGAAAACAAAGTATTCCTTCAATCTCTGAGGACAAGCTGCCAACAAGCTTGATTTTGAGTTGGTATCTCAGACAACCTGGTTGAAAATGCTGAGAAAAGGACGTGGGGCAAGCTATTTTGTAGAAGATAGTGAAATGCCTTATTAGTTAAGTTTAGGCTTTAGAAAGTGTGTTATGATTTTGTTTCATATGTAACCATTTGTTTCCAATATTCTCTATCACTTGTATCTCTGTTCTTCAATAATAAATGTATTATTGTTTTCATTATCTAAGTGCTTATGTTAAGTAGAGTAGTGATACTGAGTTCAGTCTTTCAAGCTGGTGTGTACTATTCCTTGAGGAACAGTGGATCTAAGAGTTCCGAGAGTGCTCAGGGGAACAAGGGTTGAGCACTCCAGAAGGGACGGCTGGAGGACTCAGAAGTTGGTGTGTGCCTATCACCAGCCTGTAGAGAGAGAGCGAGGCCTAGAAGGTAGTGCTTGTCTTGTCAGAGACTGGAGGTTTCAAGGTACTGATCCACAGCAGGCACAGACAATACTTCCTCCTGGCAAGTGGTGGCCAGGTCCCTCACAACCCTCAGTACCCATAGGAAGTGTCACAGCTTCCTCAATCATTATATCACCTTCTCCTTCAAAGACAGGTTTACAGATCCTTTCAAGAAATGTCTCATATTTGCAGAACTAGAGAATTTAACCTTTTTCTCCCTCACACTCCTCTCCCAAAGCAGCTTAGATTGGCACAGTCTAACCCTGGCAAAATTACCTTTCATCTATGTGGAGTTAATGGTAGCAAAACGAACAAGGATAGCTTTTGCTTTTGTTTTGGAGACAAATTAGTGACCCAGGAAAGTTTCCAGTCCAAGAAACAGAAACCCTGGCCCATGACAAACCCTAGACTCCTGAATGGTAGAGAAAGACATGGGTGGCTGCCACCCAATGTTAGTAGACCCCATTAAATACACTAGTGATAACCAGGAGGATAGGATTTTTCAGAAGTGCTCAGCATTGGCCTAAATTTGATACTTCTGAAGTCAATGGGAGTTTACAATTGATTTCAATGAAAGCAGAGTTAAGTCAATACAGAGAGCTTTGGTCTAAACAATAATGCATCAGTTTTTAAACACAAACTTCAGTCCCTGAGTTATGTAAAAAGAGTAGATATGAGGAGCAGCACTATTAGAAAAAGAAGCTCTGTACACTAAGCAACTGTTGGTCTATCTATGAATTATTATTGATTAAAATATTCTGGTCTCTTTACCCTATTCCATACAATAAGAGAAATATAGAACTGGAAGGGACTTGGAGAGATCACCTAGTCCAGCCCACTACATTGAGGAAGCACCAAATATACCTTAGATCATCCCTTACAGGCGTCTAACTTATTCTTAAAAACCTCCAATGGTGAGGATTCCACAACGTCTACTCCTGGGGGAACGCTGTGTGTAGGAGCTGGATTTTATAATGTACTATGAGAATTAATGTCTGATTTGATTTCATCCTGTCAGCCACCCTTTTTGAATAGCGGAAAGGAATGACAGACCAGAACAATCCTTATGACGGATTATGGTCACCCTTTTGTTTTAGGATAAGTTATAATGTCTACTATGGTTTCCTGTATGTATTACAAATTAGGCACTCTAGTTAAATATACATTTCTTTGTTTTAAGGTTTTAGTAAGTAAGAGACAGACTTCTCTACTGTGTCTATGTTAAGTAGATTAGAGGAATATTGAAGGCCTGGGTCTCAATGTAAATTGTCTTGGTTATTGATTGTAAAACTTAACAAGGTTTAATTTGCAATGCCTTTTTTGCTCGATATAAAATACTACTGTTTGTATTCTCAATCTGTTTGTGTGAATGAGGAATATATGCATCAGGAAAAGATAAGGTGCGAAGGCCATTCTTATAGCCAGAGTCAAGGAAGAAGTAGTAAAGAGACTTAAAGAACATCAAAGAATCATCAATGCGCATCCATAATGAAGGGCAGATTGAGGACCCTGAGGTGAAGGCTGGCACCCTAAGGGCAATTGATTAAATCAGAACAAAGGACAAGATGACCCTCTCCGAGGTGTATTGGAATGTTTACACCAATTAAGAAGTAACCAGTCACAAACTGACACAGCAAAATCCATAGGCTTCAACAGAGGAAAAAAAAAAAAACTATAAGAACAGGGTGCTCGGCCATGGGACTTTGGGTTCATCTTGCCACACTCCAGGAGCATCAGATCGTGACCAATAGAGCCCCGCTCCACTCTGCAACTAATCTGGCTGGCCACTAGATTGATCCAGACTCTGGACTGGTAACTATAAACATCACTGCAGGAGTGTGAATGTGTGTCTAAAAAGCATATGCCAACTGTTGTATTTTCAATAAATGCTATGTATTTACCTTTCTCTTTAAAGATCCCGAGTGCTTTGTATGAGCGTAACATGCGCATTGTGCACACTCAGAATTCACGGCCCCCGTGGATCTCTTTGCTTCCCCACAGAAAAATGGCTGCTGACATGAAATAAAAGGGGAGCCACAAGGGCGGTAGTATGTCCCTCCCCAGCAGTGCGGGCACATCGTTTTGGGCGCCCGGAGCAGCCAGCAGAGAGGTAGGTCACTGGGGGAGGTGAGGTGGAGAGAGGAAGGTGGTGCTGGGGACACCCCAGCCAGTGGCTCCTACCCTGTGCCAGGCTAGTCCCGGCTGGGCAGAGGGCAGGGGAGGATGGGACGTCCTCTTCCCCTGCAAGGAGCAGATGGGACCCGGTCAGACCCACCCCAAGAAACCTTCCCCAGTTGCAAGAAGCACCACTCCACACCCTCCCCCCACCACTTCCTGCCCCCATCACTCATCAGCAACGGGATCATTGTACAGGGAGCTGCTCCCCCATCCGCACAAACCCTGTGCATCCCGACCCCCCCATACCCAAAACGTCACCCTCCCACACCCAGAACCCCATCACCAAGCCCCCTGCACCAAAATGCCCACCACACCGAGCCTCACCCCCTGCACCCAGACCCCCCCACTGAGCTCCACCACCCTGCCTCTGGACCCCCACTCCTGCACCTAGACCATCTCCTGCTGAGCCCCCTGCACTGAAAACCCCACACTGATGAGCCCCACCCTCCCTGCACCTGGACACCCCAACAAGCTCCCCTGAGACCTCTACCCCAATGAGCCCCAACCAGCTGCACCCAGACCCTCGACCCCACCAGGTCCCACTCCTCCAGTACCCAGACCCCCCCACCGAAGCCCCAACACTCAAGCCAAGCCCCATCCCCCCAGACTGTCCCTGCTGAGCCCCAGCCACCTGGGCCCCTGTGCAAAGTCCCATTCCCCTTCGCACTCCGACCCCCCAGTGAGCCATCCGCACACAGATTGCCCCACACAGAACCCTCTCACTCCACACCTGGATCCCCACACACTAAGCCCTTCCACACTTGGATTCTGCTGGGATGAATCTGCCTGACCCACCCCTGGATCAAGGGCCAGAGCTGGGCATGCATGCGAGACTCTGTCCCTCTCACTTGCTATCACGTGCCCAGGTTTTTTAATCTTTCCTCATAAGTTAGGTTTTCTAAATCTTTTATCATTTTTGTTGCTTTCTCCTGGACGCTCTCCAATTTGTCCACATCTTTCTTAAAGTGGGGCAACTAGAATTGGACATAGTACACCAGATGAGGCCTCGCTAGCACCAAGTAGAGCAGGACAGTTACCTCCTGTGTGTTACATGTGACACTCTTGTTAGTACTCCCCAGACTTATATTAGTCTTTTTTTTTTTTTTTTTTTGCGACTGCAAAGAAAGGTGACAAATCTTAGAAACTGTCCCAGATTGAAGTGTCAATACAGCATTTGGAAAAAATTGATAAATTAAACAGTAATAAGTCACCAGGATCAGATGGACCCAAGACTTCTGAAGGAACTCAAATATGAAATTGCAGAATTACTAACTGTGGTATGTAATTATCGCTAAAATCAGCCTACATACCAGATGACTAGCGGATAGCTAATAGCACTCCAATTTTTAAAAGGATTCTGAGGCGATCTTGGCAATTACTGGCTAGTCAGTCTATCTTCAGTAGCAGGTAGACTGGTTGAAACTATAGTAAAGAACAGGAGTACTTGTGGCACCTTAGAGACTAACAAATTTATTAGAGCATAAGCTTTCGTGGACTACAGCCCACTTCTTCAGATGCATATAGAATGGAACATATATTGAGGAGATATATATACACACATACAGAGAGCATGAACAGGTGGGAGTTGTCTTACCAACTCTGAGAGGCCAATTAAGTAAGAGAAAAAAAACTTTTGAAGTGATAATCAAGCTAGCCCAGTACAGACAGGTTGATAAGAAGTGTGAGAATACTTACAAGGGGAGATAGATTCAATGTTTGTAATGGCTCAGCCAATGGCTTACAGACTCTAAGATGCCACAAGTACTCCTGTTCTTTTTGCGGATACAGACTAACACGGCTGCTACTCTGAAACCTATAGTAAAGAACAGAATTATCAGACGCATAGATTAACACAATATGTTTGTGAAGAGCCAATATGGCTTTTGTAAAGAGAAATCATGCCTCACCAATCTATTAAAATTCTTGGGGGGAGAGGGGGTGTCAACAAACATGTGTGTGAAAGTTACTAGTGACCCCCCCTTAACAGCTAGCAGCCAGTATGTCAACCAGTGGCCATTAGGGGGAAGCAGATACCTCACTACACAGTAGCCTGAACTTTTGAACTGTCTTCTCTCCTGGCTCCAAGCCGGTTTTCACTGACCAGATAGCAGAAGCACGGGTCTGGCAACCACCAATCAAGTGTTAACATAGCAAGGGCCTTTGTCTGAATGTGTATAAAGGATCTGTAAAATGTGTGCAAGACAGAGTTTTTGTACCAAGGTGCAAAGCTCTCCTTTCTTCTGCAGAATAAAGCAACTCTTCCTTATCCCTGTCTGGCTGTTATTGGCTCTCAGCTAGGTGGACCTGATATTTCGGTGACATGTGGACATAGTGTATTTAGATTTTCAGAAAGCCTTAGACAACGTCCCTCACCAAAGGCTCTAAAGCAAAGTAGGCAGTCATGGGATAAGAGGGAAAGTCTGCTCATGGATCAGTAACTAATTAAAAGATAGGAAACAAAGGAATAAAAGGTCGGTTTTCACAGTTCAGCTTACAGATAGAAGCATAGACTAAGTTTCAGCAAGTTTTGTTTTGCAACAATGCTAATTTTCAACTTTTAAGCTTACAAAGCAAAAGACTCTCCCAATGTATGTCTTTTAAGACTTGAAACATGAGCTTTCCAGATAAAATTGTATTGAAGTCACTCTCTGCAACATGAGAAGGGAACCTCTCAAGGCACAGAAATGGAGAAAGAGGAGAAGACTAGACAAGAGTTTATTTAGGATTACTGTATATTTTAATTATCACTTGAAAAAGTTCCATCTTAGGTTTTTATACCCATCACAGTAGGATCTGAGCTGAAAAAGTTCAGTTAAGGTTTTGTACTGAAAGCAAACCAAATTCTTAATTCACAACTATTCTAAATCCAAGGTGGGCAGAGAGAGGGAAGAGATAAGAGGAGCATTTAAATAATAGATTAAAATCTAATCTGTGGGTCAATAGCGTTTGTTGTTGTTTTTTTAAAAAATGCTGTTCTAACTAATAAAGAACATGGGTTTTAAAGTGCCATATTTTGGGGAAGAAGGTCTGAAAATACATGTAGAAAACGTATTTTAAGCATTTTTTTCCATTCTCTCCAATACTACAACCTATAGATTTACTTTTAGTATTGTGCTAGAGGTACAAGTTTAGGGACTGATATAGTTATACCTAGAATATCATTGTAAAATAACCTTTCAGGGAGAGATTTTGTAGTTAATGAGACTTCTGGGATAACTCATTGTTTAGTCTATCTGAATTAGAAGATTATAGGTCAGTAGTTTAAGTTCAACCCAAGTAGGTAGTACTGAAAAGTCAATGGTATGTGATGGAGTTTGGCAGCATGCATAAAGCAAGTTTGTAGTCTTTGTCCATCACACAAATACCACTACACCACAGTTTATAACCTTCTCAGCAGAAAGGCCAAGACAAAGGTGAGTATGATGTTGAGGCACACTGACAGGGCAACATAGGGAAATTTGTCCTGGTGCTGCACCTATTTGCAGATAACTTCAGACAAGAGGACATCTTTCACTAGTACTAAAATCAGTCAGCAACTTTAAAGAAAAAAAAATCTTTCTAACCCTTTGGGAATTCTGGATCATTACTCAAATATCCAAACATTCATGGGATAGCCAGTCTGGAAAATGTCATCATTCTAAAAGCAAAACTACTTCATAACACATTCTGTATAATGATGTGCCCTATTTCTCACGTCTTCTCTCTTTACAGCCTTCTAGCTCTAAGCAAGCCTGTTGAAACAAGTGGGAAATATGATTGGCACAGTTCTCTTAGGACATGCAGTGCTAAAGTTAAACTGTTAGATACTAAAAACTAACTTATCTTAGCTTTATTAGCATTATTCAATTCTATATTTGCCTGGGATCTCACTCTATGGGAAGAGAAGAGCCACTGTTAATTCCAGGCATAGAAGGGAACAGCAGCCCAAGAATGGAGTTGTGCCCTTGACAAAAGAGGGCCTAAATAACAGCTGGGTTCTCTTGACGTACTGCTACAGCAAGACCTCAGCTGGAGTTGGGTCTAAGGAGGTGGGTCTTCAGCAGACTGTGGGAAGAGCTTGCCTATATATGACAGAAAAATTCTGGTCAGGGGAGCAAGAGTGGTTGGCAAGAGCAAACACCAAAGGTTTGGAGGATAAGAAAGGAATCATCCTGTGGTGACACGTACGTTGGCAATCCAAGGAACTGCATGAGGCAGCTTGTTTGTGAGAGCAGCAAAATGGCAATACATCCACTTAACAGCAGGAAGTGATCTGCCTTGGAGAATCCAGCAAACAGCAGTAGCCAAAGCCCAATCAGCCAGTTAGCAATTAGCCCTATAGGAAAGACAAGACAGACCAGAGTCGACATTCATTTGGCTAAGGAATGTACTGTATAAGGAAGGCACAAACGCAGGAACTCTACTTACGTTTCCTGGGCAGCATGCGACTGAGGCTTAGAACTGCCATTCATGAACAAATAGAAATGTTTGTGGCTTAGATTCAAGGCCCTGTGTACTATAAGATTATGTGGCTGCATAATTCTGTTTTGTAAGGCTGCCACATAAAGGGATGTCAGGGGCTTGGCAGCTGGGGAGACTGGAAGTAACTGAAGGAGCCAAACAAAATACAGGCAACAGAAAGAAGCACTTGCTCCAGCAGAATTTAAGAGCTCTCCAGAAGAGGTATTTCCCCCCAGCTGCAGTGCTTCCTCAGTGCTTCAGGAGAGGTTACATCAATAGCTCTACCAAAGTGGAGCTGGGGATGGCTCCTTTCCTATGTGCCTTAGGAGAGCTATAAGAGGGAATGAGTCTATGCTGTGAAGTTCATATTTAATTTATAGGCATTTCTATGGCATTCAATTTAATACCTAAGCACTTTACAAACTTGAATTTATTCATATGAAAAACAGAAATATTAGCCTCATTTTACAGATAGGAAACCTGAGGCACAGAGAAGTCAAGTGGCTTGCTTAAGGTCACACTGTAAGTCTATGGAGGCCAGAAATACCTAGGAATAATATTGTAGTCTTTAAGCTCCTTTGTGCCTTAATCACAAAACTACACACCCTTCCTCCCCATTCCAAAACTGCTCCACAGCAGAGCTCTGCCACATGGACACTTCCTCCTGCTCACCATTAACTTTTACAAATCCCTGGTTAGAGCTACATTCTCAGAAAGTCCATTGCCCTCTATGCTCCCAACCAGGCCTAATTCCAGGAGATCCTCCCCAAGCATCTGCTGCATATTTCCCAGAGAGCAAGTGGAACAGCTCAGTGCAGAGTTCTGAACAATGATTAGGATGAGATCTAAACGATGTTGCCGCTAGAAACCTTCGTCACACAATTTACAGTTTATATCAGATAGTACTTTGCTTCGAACACAATATACAGCCGTGATCCAAAATAAGAGACTAAGGGCTAGAGGTATTTAGGCATTTAATGCCCTTTAAAATCTGGAATTATCAACCCTGAAGAAATAGGAGGATGTATAGCCTCTGTGATCCAATCACATAATGGTAAAGTTATGATAGTCAAACTTGAGCAGATTTAACATCCAATAGTGTACGCACAAAACCAGCCCTGTGCTCTATTGACAATAAAAGTGAATACAACAGAACGGAAGGTACCCAGATGGGGCAACAGGGCTGATACAGAGAATCATCACTAATAATCCATCATTAAGCCATTCACTTGCTATTTCTTGGACCATTTCAGTTTTGGACCTGCAAAAAAACTATCCTGTTGTGACATGAAAACACAATGATAGGATTATGAATTTGTCCTACAAGGAAAAATTAGTTAAGGGGGAAACTATAGCACCAGCAGCAAATATCTAACGAGTTAGGGAAATTTGATGAATGGTAATGTATCACAAGATGTATTTCAGTCTTCTTCATGAGTCATGTAGGCTGCCTGCCCTGCAAGGACGAGCCAGGGGTCTCCCCACTCTGCAGGAGAGAGAAGCAACCACGGGCATATACCTTCAGAAATTGTTGGCATTTCTCTTCCCCTGCCCAGACTGAGGCCAAGTGCTCTCTGTGAGTCCACTGTAAGGAGGCCACTCAGGCTGAGCCAGGGCTGGGAAGGAGGTTGACTGGGGTGAAAGTGTAACTTACAAATTCTATTCTTTTGACAATTTGTCCATAGCTCTATAGCAGTTAGTCTATCCTATTAGATTGTAAACTCTTCAGCACAGCGACTTTTCTATTCTACATCCCTATGATGCCTTGCATAATACCCCCTCTCCCCAGCTAGAGCACTCAAGCATAAAGAATATAAATAAATAAAACTAACAAGAGATACAGAACACTAGTTATTAAATAAAAGAGGCCACACTGTACCCCGTGCCTTTACGTAACTGACATATCTTCCTACTGTTCATCTATTCTGCCAAGTATGGCACAACTCAAGTCACTCTGCACAATCAGTTCCCTTCTACCGAGCTACTAGCCCCTCTTACTTCCAAGCTGTTAGGCACCTTAGCGAGTGGTTATTGTGTTACATGTGAAAGCAGGCAAGGGTCAGAGTTAAGGCTAACTGTAGCATAGGCACATTTTTGGGCTCAGGAAGAACCCCTGATCAGCAGCTATGTGGGATGGGGGCTGCAAGAGAGTCTGATTCCCTTGCCTAGTATCATCTTCCCCCAGCTCCTGCTGCTCTGCAAGGAGCTGTCCTCTTCCACTGCCCACCACCTTGCCCCCTGAAAAGCCCTGTCACACACACCCCAAGTAGGCAATAGCCCCCCCCCCCCCCGCAGAGCTCCCCTCCGACACCCCCTTCCACCGGCAAGCAACAGCGCCCCACCCCACAGACTCCCCTCCAATACTACCCCCCAGCCAGAAACAGACCCCCCCTTCCCCGCAGGCTCCCCTCCAACCGCCCCCCCGGCCACCAACAGTCCCCCCTCCCCGCAGGCTCCCCTCCAACACCGCCACCCCCCCGGCGGGTTCCTCTCCAACACCAACCAACCCACCCTCTCCACCCCAAACCTCTCCCTCCTAGGGGCTCCTCTCCCCGCTCCTGCGCACCTGGAACTCCAGCCCATAGATCACTGGCGAGTCATCCTCCATGACGTCCCCACAGCTGCTCCCGCAGGGCCCGCCTTCAACAGCCGCACGTCCCTTTCCCCCAGCCTCAGCCGGCTCCCCTGTTTCATACGTTACTCGCTAGCCCAGGGGCCTTTCTGAGCCTCTGCGGCATCCGTTCTCTCCCCTTCCGGGTGGTGTGAAGGAGACGCAGGCGCCGTAGAGACCGTTCCCTGGTTGACGGCGCAGACGCAGACGCAGAAGCTGCTGGATCCTTGGGGCGGCGGTGCAAGGCTGCTGCTGATGCTAAGCAGGTGAGGGTCAGGGCTGTAGCGGGGATGGGGAGGCCGGGCCGGGCTGGGCCTGGCGGAACGGAGGGGCGGGGGTCCTGGCCGGGCCCGGGGACCGCTGTAGTCTGCCTGGCGTGGGGCAGGCGGCGAGCGGGCCTGGGGTTCCCTAGCGTGGATCTGGCCGGGCCGGAGGTGCGCCGGGGTCCCGGTTTGGGGTGAGACGGCAGCAGAGGTGTCTCCCCGCTGGGCTGTCACTTGTGCTACGAGGGTCTGGCTGCCACCCGCAGAGCCAAATCTTCCCCCCGGGGGGGATCTGCCTGAAAGTGAACCCCAGTGAGAGGCCCTTGAGCCAGGCCCGAGGGGCTGGGACGCCCCCTTTCCCTTCTTCTGTTAGACAGTGGCCATGTTCTTCCGCCGCTCCGCACCCATCACCGCTACCCGGGAGTAGTAACGAGACTCTGTGCGGACGCCCTGCTTCATCCCCTTCAGCCTTGTGTGCGGTACCTGCCAGGGAGTTTCAAACCCACTCTCTATATCCACGCTATTAAGTGAGAGGTGATGGGTACTGACTGGCCAGACCAAAGGTTTAGCCTGGTGAATTAGCACAGATGTCCATAAAGACTCAGAAACCCGAAATTCCGTGACAAAACTGTGAGCATACATGTATTTATTTGCCAGTGCATTATAGACCAGTGGTTCTCAACCTTTTTGGGCTCAGGACCCATTTGTAAATGTTTATGGCCTGTTGTGATGCATTAAATAACCTGGAGGTGGTTTTGTTTGGAACCTGCCCCCAGGAATGGGGGGGTTGGATCCTGCCCGGCACTCACCCCACAGCAGTGGCTCCTGCAGTTCCTGGGCTGTGGCAGGGCTTGGCTCTCTGCTCTGGGTTTTGCAATCTCCAAGTTGCAGCGCAGCTCAGGTTTCTCCCTGCCCTCTTTGCTGGACCAAATATTTGAGTGAGTGGAGTTGTCACCTGGCTCATGGGGTTGCAGTGCCACTCTAAGCTTTGGCCTATCCAGACGCCTGTCATCATGATGGCTGGGCGAAAGCTGAGTGGCGCTGGAACCCCAGAGGTTGGAGTGCCTGGACTACGGAGGTGAGCCCCGCCATCCCTGTGGGACGGGAGCTGCTACATGACCCTTTGAAATATTCTAGCAACCCAATTTTGGGTCCCGACCCACGAGTTGAGAAACCCAGTTATAGATGACAAAGGAAGGGAATGAGCTACTCACAGAGCAGGCTGAAAGTATTTTCAGTGAGTATAACTGGTAGAAACTTTTCATTGAGATTTTAGAATAACTTTGGCCCATTCTGCAATGAGACCTATTCCTGTCTGTGCCTGTGCAAAGCACTGTTGTTTTCAGTGGGATTCTGCATGGATTCAGTACTAGGCTAGCTGTAGTTTTATATATAGAAAGATAAGACTTCACGTCATCAAAATAAAAAAAATGTAATCATTACTTAGTCTGAGATTAGGAGCAAATAAGAAGCCTCCAAGATTAAGGAAATAAATTCATCTTAAATTCATCTCCCAGAAAAATTAGCTTCTTTCTCCAAACCTGCATAGGCTTTGAAATATGGGAAAATGTAGCCTTTTTTTTTGTTTAAGTTTTTCACAATCAAAAGGTAAAATAGAGTGAATTTACTGAATTTTGCCATAAGCAGTGATGGAGAACCCCACTTGGGGGTATGCAAAAGTTTAGATGTTAAAAAGAGAGGTTTAAAAATGCCAGTTAGGTTTTAAAAAAAAATGCCAGAGAACTGTAGAAATCTTCACCTTTGATATCTTTGGGGGAAAAAACCATATTTGCTTATTACAAATTTTTAGTAAAATTTTCTATATCTTTAGCTTTCCTCTGCAGAATTGCATCTTTTATCAACTAGTATTTTAGGAGATTAACTTTTCTTTGTTTTCCACATCTACGTGTGTTTCTTAAATTTAATTAATCTTTTTCTTCAGTGTGTTCCATTTTTCACTCCCATTCAGATATTTCTCTAGATAGTAAACAAGATTTTTTTCCTCGTTGGAATAAAATCAAACTTCCAAGCTTTGAATTGATGAATAAATGTACATAGTGTTATTTAGAAAATAGTTGTGAGACTAAAAGACCTAGCAGTGTTTTCAACTGGTTAAACAGTGTCGTGTCTACACCCTGGTAGATAACAGGAAATGTAACAGGGATTATGTGGTGGGAGAAAACCTGCTCCTTGTAACTTCAAACCCATTCAAAGTTACAGAGGCATCAGTTACTCTAAATTTTTCTATAGAAGGCTGTCTCTTATTTTGCTGCTTAAGTTTGGGAGCCACACTGAACAGAAGAGTAGAATACATCTTCTTGAGGCATTGGGGTGGAGTCGGAGAGAAGGAATGGTACTACAGGTTCCTAGAGAATTCCTAACCAAAAAAAAAAAAAAAACACCCTAGTCATACTGCTGGCTTTAATCAAGTTTATAATACATTTCTGGCATGCGTGCCTCTAAATATGCCTTGTGTCAATGTGCAACAAGGTTAAAATCCAGCTATAACCAGGTCAACCAAAAGTGTCGTCCCCTGTCTAGGCTGACAAATGGTTGTCTTTCTGCAACCGGTATAGCACGTTCTCCACTTCCTTCCCAAAACACAGACAGGACCCCTTAGCTTGTTACTTTTAAATTGACTTGTCAGGTCCTTTTTTTCTCCCACCTCTCTTTCAGGTATGACATCCCAAAGTGCAATTGCACTCCATACGGTTGATGTTGTTCTGTATGTATGTATGTTCTCAAAGACATCTATTTCCTTGGAACAATGAGGAAGTTTTGCCCCGAATGTACCAATATAAACATGGTATGATAGGCATGGATATACCAGTGCTAGTGTGATAGCAGAAAGGCTGTGATGTGGACACAAACTTAATGTATTACTACAATTGAAACCTCTTTGACAAGAATGATTGTTCTCTGCCTCAAATTTCCTATGTGTAAAGTGGGAGGTTAATATGTCCCTGCCTCACCAATGTGTTCATAAGTAAGACTGTGTGTCTGTCACGGAAGTCACAGATTCAGCTGGCTCTGGGGCTGCACGAGCAGATCAGGCAGCCTCTGGGCTGCTGCTGGTCAGGGCCGCCCAGACGGCAGCGGGGGGGGGGCAAATGGGGCAATTTGCCCCGGTCCCCACAGGGGCCCCCACAAGAATATAGTATTCTATAGTATTGCAACTTCTTTTTATGGAGTAGGAAGCCTGCCAGCCCCACCAACCAAGCACCAGCAGGGGTTCCGGTCTGTGTGCCGCAGTCTGCCCCCCACCCAGCACCTGTGGCGCCCCTGGACCGTCCCCACCTCCCCACCCCTCAGAGAACCCGCAGCCCCCCGGCCCAAGTTTTAGTTACAGGTATAGTACAAGTCATGGACCGTGAATTTTTGTTTACTGCCCTTGACCTGTCCATGACTTTTCCTAAAAATACCCGTGTCTAATATGTAGCCTTATTCATAAGTAAGGCTGTGTGTCTGTCATGGAAGTCACAGATTCCAGACTTACCGTGACTTCTGCAGCGGCTGGTGCAGCTGGCTCCACCGAGCAGATCAGGCAGCCCCCGGGCCAGCTGCACCGGCCGCTGCTGGGGCAGTTTGGGTGTGTGAGGGAGCTCAGGGCTGGGGCAGAGAGTTGGGGTGCGGGGTGGCGCTTACTTCGGGGGCGGGGGGGCGTGGTCTCCCTGGAAATGACCGGCATGTCCCTTCAGCTCTTTCAGGGGTTCTCACAACAAATTTTTTGGTGGTCTCAGAGTGTGGCCACCAATTCTTGCTCGTGGCCGCTCTGACAGTTTTTCCTAAAATACTTAATTAACTTTAGGAAAAACAAATAAATATGCACAGATACATGTCCAAATCATTGTAATCTATCTATCTAGGGTTTTTTGGTTTTGTTTTTTTTCAGACTCAATAATAAAAATAGTGTACACTTGTCTCTGTTCTTCATTGGACCTAAACAGAATAGAAACACAAATAAGGTGCTTTGAATGTTCTTGTCATTTTTCTTATTGTTTCTTTTGGTTGGTTGGTTGTTTTGGTTACTTTTTTTAAGACTTGCTAGCTACTAAGTGTTCCGTGAAAAGTCATATTAACAAACATGTAAATCTCACTTTTCACAACAGACTTACTCAGAAATTAAGCCCTGGATGGGGAGGTAGGTACAGAGGCCGCAGGGGCCAGGGGTGATGGGGCATTGGTGGAGGCAGTAGGGGGCAGAGGTGATGGGGGGGGGGATGGGCTTGGGGCCAGAGCCCATCACCATGCAGCCAGGGAATGGAGCCTAAAACCCCATGTCCAGGGGACAGAGCCTGAAGGCCCGTGGCTGGAGACTCCCACCCAAGGACTGTAGCCCGATCCCACTGCCCCTGGGAAGGTGGGGGAACTCACTAGCTGCCTTTCCTTCAACTTGTGTCTCTCCAGAGGGGGGCAGGGCCCAACCACTTCTGGTGGCCCCTGGGGAGGGGCTGCTGCTTTGCGCTCCCTCCTCCCCCAATCACCGACCAGGAAGCTGTGGCTACAAGAAAAGCCCCTGGTGGCCACATTTGAGAAACGCTGTTCTAGGCAGAGGGGCCAGGCGGCTCTGCGTGCTGCCTCTGACCATAGGCACCGCACCCGCAGCTCCCATTGGCTGCAGTTCCAGGCCAATGGGAGCTGCAGAACTGGAGCTTGTGGTGGGGGAAGTGCACGGAGCCCCCCGGCCTTCCCTCCCCCAGGAGCTGCAGGGACATGTGGAGCCAGGTAGGGAGCCTGCTAGCCCCGCCAACCCTCACCTCCCCCCCAGCACCAGCAGGGGTCCCGGGGGGCCAACCCCCAGCACCCATGATGCCCCCAGACCAACCCCTCAGAGCACCCTCAGCCCAAGTTTTAGTTAGGAGTATAGTACAAGTCATGAACAAGTCACGGGCCACGAATATTTAATTGCTCGTGACCTGTCCATGACTATTACTAAAAATACCTGTGACTAAAACATAACTTTATTCATAAGCATTCAACTGAGTATCAGAAGTGCTATGAAGAGGTGCTTATTATTGATTCCTTCTAGAATATAGTGTCTAATCTCATCATATTAGGTACTGAGCCATCTCATAGAAGACATTAGGTAAGTTTCCATTCTCTGAAATTTGAGAGGCAGACTCCTAGGCTTGAACAAAAGATTTCAGAAATCTTAAAATGCATAATCCTCTCTTTCTGTGGTCCCAGCACTGTTTTTATTGAATCAGTAGCAAAATGCCCACTGTCTTCAGTGGGAGCAGGATCAGGTGCTTACTGGTTTTCTCCTTTCCTCTATACCCAAACATGTTTATTATTTATTATCATTAATATTTATATTCCAGTAATGCCTAAAGGCCTCAGCTCAAGCTATCATAGTAGGCACTGTACAATCATAGTTAAAGTCCCTTCTTTAAAAAGCTTATAGTGTAAAAGGAAAGATAAATAAGTGACTGACACAAGCACAAAGCAGAGGGGTAACAAAAATAGTGGTTGCATGAACAATTTTTAGCCAATCAGTAGCAGTAATCACAATTTATCATCTGAATGCCGCCTACCTAAATCATTATTGAATAAGTGACCAAGAAAAAGGAAAGAGTGGGCTATTAGTTTGTCAGGCAAGCAACCCCCCCTGAGTAGACCTTCCTGTTTCCATTTGCCCTTTGGAAAGAATATTAATGTTTAGATAAAACATTCTGAAGCATGTAGATGAATGAGAGCGTGTATCAGAAGAGGTGGTGATGTTGAGAGAAGTTTTCTGAACAATCCAAAGGAAGTAAACCTCCAGGGCAATATGAAGTCTAATACCTATAGGATACGAAGATGTTTTTGGTTCAATAGGGAAGAGGGACTCTTGCCATGGAAGAGAGTAAGCCTACATTTTTGGCCTGCTTTAGATGTACTATTTGATTCTTGCAGTATCAAAACCAAGGAGGATCAGAATAAATAATTTTTAGCAGAAAGATATATTTTTGTAAAAAAAAAAAAAAAAAAAAAATACAGTCTGGTCCATTTTAGTGTTGATGTTTGTAGCCGCCTCTCAGTTAAGTAATTTGTAATATTATTTGTTTAACTGAAAGGAAATATTTACAGCATAATGTTAAGTGTCTTTTTGGGGAGGCTGGAGTGGTTGAATGGGAGTGTGTGCATGCATGCTCACACACCATTGCCTTCCTGAAATTATAGTGTTTTGGGACTCTCAAGTTCATAGGGGCAAAAGGTAAATTTAAAACACTTTTGTGCCAAGTACGGAATAGCTGGCCAACAATGAAATGTCAAAAATAAATATTTTAATAGTCAAATGACTGCATAAAAAGTCCTTCGTTGCCTTTTTAATAAATACTCTTGAGTTTCAGAATAATTATTTAAATTGCTCAATAAAATTAACTTCCGGAATATTTTTCCCTTTCTTTAGTCACAATGGAAAATAATCAATGTAATGATGAGGATGCCAAGAAGAGTGTTTCAAATGAGGAGGCATGTGGAAATGTAGTTCAGCAGAGGGCTCAGGAAGAACTTCTCTTTCATGAGGAAACCATTGATCTTGGTGGAGATGAATTTGAGTCTGAAGGGAATGAGACCATCTCGGAGGATTCCAATAACTTCATAGATAAACTTAATGAACACATGATGGAGAGTGTCATTATTTCTGATTCTCCAAACAATAGTGAAGATGACACCGGTGAACTTGGTTGCCTGCAGGAGATTGTGGAACAAATGGAAGTCAAGGACATTCCTACACCAGAAGGAGAAGTGAGTAAGGAAGAAGCCCTAGGTAATGACAGTGAAACTGAACATGAAGAAACACCTAAAGACATTTCTGATATTGGAACAGATGATCAGGCATCTTTAAAGGAAGAGTTGATTCAAGAAGCAGTGAAAGATGAACCGAAAGTGGGAAATGAAGCTCTAGGTGACTCAACGCCAAGTAATATTGATGAAAGTAAATCTGAGGAGCCAATATCATCACCCCTTGCCAGCAAATCATCTCCTGAAGCTGAACCTATCCCTGTATGCACCATTTTTAGTCAAGCAAACAATGTTAATACTCAACCACAGTTGTTCATACATGATGGCTTTGAGCCTCAAATGGTGAAGTCTCCTAGTTTTAGTAGTGTAAATGAGGTTCCAGTGAAGTCTCCTGCACAGGTGGTTCAACCGAGTCCTAGCCTAAGTACATTTTTTGGTGACCCTGTTAACACTAATAATCTAGCTGTTGAGTTTTTTGATTCATTTACTACATCCACTTTTATTTCTGTCAGTAACCCTAATGCAGGTTCTTCAGTCCCAGAACAAATGTCATCTGTTAGTACAGTTGGAGACAATTCCAATGACTCTGCTGACCCTACTTACTCTGTAGGAAATGGGAGATCTGAAGCAGGTGGTCCCCCTGCATCTTTAGAAATATCACAATCTCCTAAACCATTTTCACAGATCCAAGCTGTTTTTGCTGGAAGTGATGACCCATTTGCTACAGCCTTGAATATGAGTGAATTAGATAGAAGAAATGATGCCTGGATTCCCAGTGAGGAGACTAGAAAGGTTTTAATTTCAGTAGCCACTCAACAATATAGTACTCTGTTTATAGACAAAGAGAATCTCACCATGCCTGGATTAAAGTTTGACAACATCCAGGTAAGAATCTATAGCTACATCCTACTTTTTGTTCGTATGTTAGGGCAATGAAATGGGATGACACATCTAGTGGTCTACTCTTTAAATTACCTTGTTTTACAGACTGTGCTCATCTTATGTGTACTATTGCAATCCTTATTATAGCATTCAAGATGACTGACTGAGCAATCATTCATGAAAGGACTCAAAAAACTGACTCACGTGTAATGATCAGAAAGCTTTGTTACTTATTTGTAGAGACTGATGTAATCAATTTATATAGAATCTAGGCTTCCATTTAAAAAGTCATTTCTAGCTTTTGCAAAGATAATATTCCAAACATCAACTGGATATAGATTAAAGCAGTGTGGTGTCCTATGAAGTTTGCAGATGGGTAACTCCAGTGCTTCTGCTTGTAGAATTCAGTGCTACAGCAGAGTGACAGAAGTCTTGTCATTTTTCATAGCTAGTGTTCCGAATGCTACTGGTAGCACTGACAAGAATCAGGTCATTTGCATTCTGACACTGCTTAGGAAAGCTAGGAGCAGCAACAGAGGCAGGCATTGAAGCCATTTACTGGTGAGGAGGACCCAAAATGGAGGTTGGTGGAGGGATAGAGTAGTGGAGACCCATTCCCTCCTCAGCAGCCAGGCAACACTGCATAGGAGAGAAGAAATACAAAATTCCTTTCTTCTAGATTTTAGCAAGACTAGAATTTCAAGTTTATGTGATAGCTGTTGTCCAGAGGCTGATGTGAAAGGATGCAGAGACTGCTTCACAGTAGAGATTCTCGTATCCTCCCCTGCCCTGGCAGCTGAGGCTGGCTGGGTGATTAAGCTTCTCAACAGAGTTTTGCCTCTGGACTTCACAGGTGATGTTCCTCATCCTCCTCTTTCATCTCTACACCTCTGGCTAGTAGGTTTTGTCTTCCAGATGGTAGAGGTCAGGTAATATTGGTTTTTGTTTGTTTTGTTTTTTGTTTTGTTTTGTTTTTTTAAGCCTTGTTCAGTAGTACCATAGTATAAAATTCATTATCATTCAGTAGTGAAATAAGAGGTTTCAAAATACCTGTCAACAAGTATGTCTGTCACAATATAAACAACAGAAAATAGTTCCTCCAGAAGAAGAGCATTAAAGAAACACCTATGACAACCTATTTCCTGTTACTCTGTTATGCTTTTGCTGGGCACCTCGGTCTGGGTGTCATATGTGCCAACTGGACACATCTTGGAGGGGGAAAACTCTGCCTCTCCGGTCTCAGACACCTGCACCACCTGCCTCCCAGAGCCCAGTCGTGAGGTGCCCCCCAGTCCAGATACTCGCTGTGACTCTGCACCCCGTATTCTTCACAGTGATATTATTATGATATGATTATGGCATAATTCTGATGTATTTTAACCCGTTGCACTCGCATCCCCAAAGCCCAGCTGCAGGACACCCTCCCCCAGCCCAGACACCCGCACTGCCTCCCCCCAGAGCCCAGGCATTGGACACCACCCTCCCCCTCCCCCCACCCAGTTTAGACACCTGCACCCTCTACCCCCAGAGCCCAAGGATCCAAAGAAAGAAACAGCCTGATGCTGGGACCGGACTTGTACAATGTTTCCTGCTTGCCACCTCTTCCCTTCAGGATGTGGTGGGAACCGCAGTAACCTGGAACCCTCTGCTCCCCCTCTTCTCCTGGCAAGTGTCCTCTATTTGTGAACTGGGCTCCACTGTGTCCAGTGGTCCCTAGAGGTGGCCAGCAGCTCTGCAGCACCAATTCTGTGGGGAAAAATGAAATTCTACCCAGAACATTAATTCTGTGTAAATTCTGCATTGCATAGCGGTGCAGAATTCCCATGGGAGTATATATTAGAGTAGTGCCTAGAGATCCAAGTTGAGATTGAGGGCCCTTTATGCATGACACAGTACAATCACACACTGAGAGAAAGTCCCTAACTCAAAGAACTGAGAGTCAGAATGGACAAGTCAGACAAAGGATGGGAAAGAGAGGCACAGAGAGGTGAAGTGACTTACCCAAGTCAGAGCCAGGAATAGAACCCAGGTCTGGACTGACTTCCAAGCCATTGCTCTCCCATTAGATCACACTGCCTACCCCAAACAGTATAATGCTATCTGCGCTTTCATTCAGTGTCTCTCTAATTTGTAAACTGTTGCTTTCTGGGTCTTTTGCTACCCTTAGTTATTTTTGGTCATTCCTGATTTGATATCTTCTTTATGCTCCCTGCCATTGTCTTCTGTTTTGTGCCAGTTTTTCTCTCACCTCATTTCTTCTTCCCCCTGCTTTCTCTACTCGCTCATTTATTGACCTCTATTATACCAGCTGCCACTGTTTCCTCTTTCATGCTCATTTAATGTATTTCTCCCAAAACAGCTTCCTTTCTAGCACATTTAGATTCTCCTCACCGCTATTGTGATTTAAATTGTCTACTTTTCGGACTATAGATGGAGGCAGCAAGTAATACTGATTTTTTTTTTTTAAGTTAAGTTTGCTGACCAGCAATGGTGATAAGTTTTATTCTCACTGGCAGAAAAAAGCTAAGTGCACTGCAAAATAAAATCTTTGTAATTGTGTTTAAATTCAGAGCTCAGTTGAGTTTAAGTTGTGATTGTGCTTAAATTTACAATTTTTAAAAAATCTAACTCCTTTTAAATTTTACCCACTGTCAGTAAAGAGGTTAGAGGATCATAAGCGCTAAATGATTCTGGCCCTATCTGAGTGTAAGGGTATTGAATTGCTGAAATTTTATGCAGGGAACATGTTTGTATGGCTCTTACCCAGCATGACATCCAGCATTCTGCTCCTGTTGTGGAGCCACATATGCTGCTATAGTCTCTTCCTCTTGGGTGAGAATAGAGAGAATATTGTTCTGTGTGGCTAGTGTAAAAGGGGGGCGGGGGAGATACTACAAAACATCCTCAGTCAGTAAGTTGTTAGTTTCTATATACTGTTGTGCTCCTGAAATGCCCAGCAAAACTTACTGTAGCTCTCCTTTGGACTATTTTGTAAGGATGGAATATGTGGAGAGGTTAGTGCAGAGGTTGACCTAATGCGGAGGTTGGCAAACTACAGCCCACGGGCCACATCAGCCCCCGGGACCGTCCTGCCCGGCCCCTGAGTTCCCAGCCGGGGAGGCTCACCCCTGGCTCCTCCCCAACTGTTCCCCCTCCCCGCAGCCTCAGCTGACTGCGCCACCAGGCAGCTCAGCACCGGTGCACCCCCTGCAGGGCAGGGGAGAGCAGGGAGGGAGGCTCACCCGTAGCTTCAGGGAAGTAGGCAGGAGGTGCGGGCAGCAGGAGCACTGCAAACATGGGCCGGAGGACTCAGTAGGAGCACCAGGCAGCCACGCAGCCAGCCGAAGAGAAGCGGCACTTTAAAGGGGAAGCTGCCGCTTCTCTCCAGCTGCGCGGCTGCCCCTGCTCCTCCTGAGTCCTCCGCCCATGTTCGCAAGGCCACATTCCTGAAAGGGCAGGGGGTCCCGGGAGGGGGGGGTTCAATAGAGGGTGGGGTCCCGGGGGGCGGTTGGGGCAGGGGGTCCCAGGAGGGGGTGGTCAGGGAACAAGGAGCGGGGGGGGGAGGTTTGATGACCTGGGGAGTTTGAGGGGGGCAGTCAGGGGGCGGGAAGTGGGAGGAGGCCGATAGGGGGCGGGGGCCAGGCTGTTTGGGGAGGCACAGCCAGTGGTGAGCTGGAGCCAGTTCGCACTGGTTCGCAAGAACCGGTTCCTAAAGCGGTGGGTGGGTGGGTGGGCAGGCAAACTCCGGTCCGCGGGCCACCTCCATCCTGTCTGGCCCGCCTGAGCTCCCAACTGGGGAGACCAAGGCTCCCCAGCTTCCCCCCCCCCTCACTGGGGGAAGCAGCGAGCTCCAGTGGCTATTTAAAGGGCCGGGGCCACAGCTGCCTCTGCTGCCCCATCCTTTAAATAGCCGCGGGAGCCCCGCCACTAACCCAGGGCTCTGGAGGCTGTTAGCGGCAGGGCAGCAGAGGCAGCTGGAGCCCCAGCCCTTTAAATAGCCCCTGGAGCTCCCCGCTACCCCAGGGCTCCGGGGGCTATTTAAGGGGTCCGGGGCTCCCCTGCTTCTACTGCCCCGGTCCTTTAAATAGCCTTCGGAGCCCTGGGTTAGCAGCGGTGCTCCCGTGGCTATTTAAAGGACGGGGCAGCAGAGGCGCCTGGAGCCCTGGCCCTTTAAATAGCCCCGGAGCCCCCCACTACCCCCATTTGACTGAACACTGACAAATGCATAGCTGGGAACCAGTCTGGCTCACCTATGTGTTAATATTGTTTAAATAGGTATCAGATTTTATAAAAGTGTGTTTAGACTTTATGAAATGCTTGTAAGTTACTAGGTGCATTAGTATCCCTTATATCTGTATCCCATGTTATAAGATAATATTTAAGTGTTTGCTCTGTAACTGTAAACCACCAGTCAGGAGAGAAGCATTACCAAGTGTGAAATACTAATTTGCCACAGAAAGAGTTATCTTCTGCCCAACAAAAGAAGGCCCATAAACACCAGACAAACCATTGTGGAACATCAGAGGACACAATATTTTCTTGATTGCTTCCTTCCACAGCCATGAAGAGGTGATGTGCTTGTGGACTTGTCCCATCAGCTTGGACTGTGGGGGGAAGGAATAAAGATCCCTAACAAGGAGAAACTGTATCTTTATGCCGCTTGGACTCTGAGGGCCACGGATTACTAAGCATAAGAAAAAGATCCCCAGTGCTTGGCCTGGGTTAGCCCTCCAGGACATATAGAGCTTGCTTATTATAGAAGCTTCTACCACCGTTTGGCATCTAAGACTGTAACTCATTTGTGTATGTTTATCTTCTTTAACCTTGTTGATAACTCTTTTTTTTTTCTTAGTTAATAAATCTTTAGTTAACTCTTGTAGCCTATAAGAAACTGTCTTTGATGTAAGATTAAAGTGTGATTGATCTGTTCCTTTGGGACTGGGAATAACCTGAATATTATTGTGATTTTTAGTGTAAGGGACCGTCTATCACAAAGGCAAGTTTGCCTAGGTGGCAAGATAGACCAGATTACTCAAGGGGACAGTCTGTGACTCAGTGGTTAGGCTGTTAGAATGCCTGAGGAATTTACACTTGATATTTGGTTGGTGACATTTAAGTAGAACAGTCACAACCAGTTTGGGGTTTGTCCCCTGCTTCATAACAGTCTGCCCTGAGTTTGATACTCACGCTCTTGAACCACTGCAGAGAGCTTGACACCTGGGTATCAAAAACCGGTCATACTACATGATTATAATGGCCCCTTCTGGCTTTATAATATATTAATATATCAAATCTCAGGTTTGCATAATAGCTACCATCACTTTGGTTTTAAAGTGCCTCCGTACAAGGATCCGCAGCACATTTAAAATTTGACAGAATAAAATAAGCTGAATTTAATATCAAAATAAGTAACAAATACTTTTCTGATTGTACTACTGGACTGTAGGGGATAAAGGAGGTCAGTGATAGTGATGGGGCATTGGGAAAAGTGCTGCATAAATGTGGGTATCTGCTGCATAATTTAGGTTAACATACCACATAGAACATGTGGCCTTGACTATGGTCTAGATTCTCTTCTGCACCAGAGCTCCATTCGGTGCAAAAGTTAAAAGAGCTCAGGGAGCTAGTTACAGCTCCCTGATTCTGGGGCCAGCCCCAGATCTGACATATCGTGGTGCTCTAAGTTGTACTATAAACATTTGCTCCACAACATTTCCTTCCTACCCTTTACCAGACATTGGAGTGGGGTCACAGGTGCCAGGACTCAACTGCAGCATGCTTGTGGCAACAGGGAGATCTTCTCCAACGGAGGAATTTTCTGCTGGGTAAGATTGACTCCCGTGCTTCCCACACAGCACAATGAGGCTGTGAGCAGCAGAGTACCTGATCCTATGAAGAGTAATATAAGAAAAATGCAAATCCCAGTGTTAGTATAGATAAACTAAGAATGAAGGCATGCTGTTAAACCGACACCCATAGTTAGGCTATATCCAAAAGTATGTTATAAAACTGCCTCACTGTAGCCAAATTAATTTGATAGCACACATTAAGCTAGCCTCTACTCAGCTAATTTGCATGTAAAATCACAGCATAAGCCAGCTTCAGTATAGCTAAATATAGATCTAGTGATGGGCGGATCTCAATGCACAAAGTTTGGATGCCTATCTCAACCTAATTTTTGAACTTTTTATTTGGTGGAAAAGTCTCAAATATGTAAAGATTTGCATTCATTTTACAAAAAGAATTCATCCTTGAAAACAAGCACTTTCACTGAAAATATCTTTCCATTAGAAGCATTTTACTTGTCTTTTCTTTCAAAGTTCTGTGTAACTAGAAGAATGTTAAAATGGTTTTTTTTGTTATAGTCTGTGTTTCCTCTTCTCCTTGCGACAGGGAGATGCGGTAAAAGACTTAATGCTCCGGTTCCTGGGTGAGCAAGCAGCAGTGAAGAGACAAGTTTTAAATGCCAATTCTGTAGAACAGTCTTTTGTAGGCTTGAAACAGCTAATTGTAAGTAAGACTACTTTTAATGTTCATCTTTTAATTTTTATTAAATTCTGTACTTCCCTGTAAATACTTCAGTGCTAATGATTGTGTAATATAGTACATATAAAAAAAAAAGTGTGCATGTATCTCTTCATGATTTGCTATAAAACTAGAACCAAAATACTGTAGCCTTTGATTAGCATTTGTGCTTTTAAAGGACATAGTTTGATAATCAATATTGTCAACATGGGCAAGCTAAAATTAAGATTGTTTCAAATACATAGCATAGTACACTTAACCAGGTATATTTTAAAAGTTTACTTTACTCCTGGGGGAATTCTGCACCTAGAAATTCTGTGCACAATATTTTAAAATTTTGCAAAATTCTGCATATTTGATGTGAGTATCAGGAAACGCATTTCCAGTAGATGTAGAGAAGAATTAATGCCATTTTACTGGCACTATTAAGACCTCATTTGGAATACTGTGTACAGTTCTGGTCACCCATGGTCAGGAAAGATGTATTTAAAATGGAACAGGTGCAGAGAAGAGCTATTAGAATGATCAGGGAACAGAGGGCCTATCTTATGAGAGGAGACTGGAAAATCTTGGCTTGTTTAGTCTAACAAAAAGAAGGCTGAGAGGGGATATGATTGTTCTCTATAAATACATTGGAGGGTAAATATCAGAGAGGATGAAGAGCTACACCTCTACCCCGATATAACGCTGTCCTCGGGAGCCAAAAATTCTTACCGCGTTATAGGTGAAACTGCAGTATATCGAACTTGCTTTGATCCGCCGGAGTGCGCAGTCCCGCCCCCCCAGAGCACTGCTTTACTGCATTATAGCCGAATTTGTGTTATATCAGGGTAGAGGTGTATTTAAACTAAAGAACAGTGTTGGCACAGGAGCAAATGAATATAAACGAGCCATGAACAAATACAGGCTGGAAATTAGAAGAAGGTTTCTAGCCATCAGAAGGGGTTAGCAGCCTCCCAATAGGCGTTGTGGTGTCAAACAACTTAGTTTTAAGAGAGAGCTGGACAAATTTATGAGTCTGATTGTATGACAGGGTTACATGTGATGGCAGGGCTCAGCAGCCCTGGGGCTCACTTCCAGTTTATATCTTAACATTCCTAAAAGCTCATATTTCAGGGTTCCAGACAGACACCTGCAGGGGTCAGGAAGTGATTTTTTTTGCCCCAGTATATTCTAGGTGGGGGTATTTTGATCTCCATCCTCTGAAGGAGGATGTCCACTGCTTGAAATGGAACATTGGGTGGGGCGCACCAGGGCTCTGTCATGGCACCAAGCTTTCTCTCTCTCTCAGTGGTTTGGCTGGCTGGTTCTTGAGCACATGCTTATAGGTCTAACTGATTCCCATATGTCTTGGGTACAGCGGCAGCTCTTACAGAGGCTGGTGAGTTCCAGTTCCCTCATTGGAAGTTGGGTGATAGGCCAGGACTACCTAAGATAGCCCTGTGGGATGACCCCAGTGCCTTTTTGCCAACCTTTAAGCAGGTGGCTGTTAGTGCCAGATGGGACAAGGGTGCATGGGTACTGCAGCTATCCCCTTACCTGACCAATGAGGTTCAGGTGGCTTATGGGGCCCTAAGCAAACACCAAGCTAAAGACTGTGTGATGGGTTGTCCCCCTTTAAGGTGCCACCTGATGTACTGGGATACCACTGAGCCCACCTGTTCTGCCAGCCTGGGCCCCCTTACACTGTCTTGCTGAGCCAGGCTCTTAAGCCACCTCTAGCGCACACTGGCAGGGCCACACCCAGCTGCAGAGAGACACAGACACTGAGATCAGCTCTGGGAAGACACAGCTTAAGGGACTTGCCCCAGCATTCAGGTACCCACCTCCCTTGGAGTGCAGACCCAAAGGTATATAGTCTTGCGCTGTATAGAAAAATCTGCAGAGCACTAGCTCATAAGAATTTGCCCTCTCCCTCAATGTGAAGAGACATATGTACAGCTTCTTTGCCCCTCCCCCCGATATGGATTGCACAAACTGGGTTATGTTATAAACAACAAATAAGTTTATTAGCTACAAAAGACAGATTTTAAGTGATTATAAGGGATAGGAAACGGAACAAAGCAGATTACTAAGCAAATAAAACGAAATATGCAAACAGCTTAATTCATTAAAGGAACAAGTTACAAAATGAAATTTCTCATCCTAAATGTTGAATTAGGCGGGATGCAGAGTTTCTATAGCTTAGAGTTCCAGTTTTCTCTTCTTACAAACTGGGCCCCTGTCTCAGTCTGGACTCACCCTTGCCTTTCCCCTTAGGTACTTTCAGCAGTCTTTCTTCTTAGGTTGGCAATGGATGAGAGTCTAGATTAACCCCCTCCCCAGCCTTAAAAAGGATTTACCTAAGGCAGGAAACCTTTATTTGATCCCCATCCCCCTACAGAGGAAAAGTACCAGCAGTGTCCAAGGTGGTATTTTGTATCAGGTGACAGGACCACCTGACCTGGTAGTGTCACAGCTACGTCCCAGGATGCCTCTCAGGAAGATGCTGTTTTGGACAGGGTGGGCTTGTCAGCGAAAGAATACCACCAAAAATCCCGAGCAGCTAGATGGAATGGTGGGATATGTCCCAGGGCTTTTGCACAGAAATTGCCAGACTGGGCCAATCATTGGTTGAGGCCAGAAAGTCAGAACTTTAAAGGCCCTCACGGACTCAGTTATTCTGGAACAGTTTACACCAAGCCTCCCCAAGGCTATGAGAGTCTGGATCTGGAGACGTCAGCCAGAATTGTTAGAGACCACTGTAAAATTAAAAGAGGGAGCATATAGAAGCAGACTTTCCATGAAAAGAGCTCTGTTCTCCTCTACAGCAAGGAAGGGAGGAAAGAAGCTTAAGGAACCTTATGTATTGAAGCCCTGGAATTGGTCATGAGAGGCAAACAAGGGTGCCCCAATTCCCCGCTTAGTGATTTGTTACCAGTGCGGGGGCAAAGGTCATATAAAAAAAAGACTGCACCTACATGTACAGCTGGGTTTGCAGAATTCTGTGGGTGGACAGGTGTAAAAGGAGGACCTGAGATAAAGAAAATTCCCATCAAACTAGGCAGGATAACTACAGAGGGACGTTATGGATTCATTGGAAGCATGTTCCCTTGTACAGAGCACCTTAGTTAGACCACAGTGGCAACAGGAGAGAGTGACGATAACAATATATTGAGTACATGGGGAAAAGAACACTTATCCCATGTCAGTTGTTCCATTGAAAGTAGAAGGAAAGTTTAAATGGCAGAGAGTGGGTGTAGTAAATCCATTGCCTTACTTGATAACACAAGGAACTTATTGGAGTCCATTTCTCGTAGTAAAAAAGGGGCAGATGAGGGGAGTGAAAGTCCCCAACAGATAGGTCCGTGTAAAGAAAACACAAATGTAGACCCTCCAAGTAGCCTTCCAGGTGCAGTGTTTAATAACTCTAGACATACCATAACAAGCCCAGAAAGACCAGATGTGCTGGAGGATTTGGGAAAGAAAAACTTGAAGAGGGCAGTAGATCAGGGAGTACTAGATCAGGGACACCTAAAGGAGCAGGAGAGCAGAGGCTCAACCAACTCCCAGGAGGACCAAGCCACGTGCAAAGTACAGGATGATGAACATACAGAAGAGAGGGAGAAGAGTACCAGTAAAGAGGACTTGACAGGCAAACTTGCCTCAATAGTCCCAAGCCAGGGGCATGATAAGTCAGGAGAAGAGAGGGATTCTGATATTGAGGCTTTGGAGGAACAATTATCTCAAATAGATACAAGCCAGGAGCAAAGTAAGCTGGAGGAAAGATCCATGGGGTGCAACTGGTGTGATGACCTATGGGCTGAGGTGGAACTGTGGGGGAAACCTCTGCCCTCCAAATTTACTATTTTCACAAGTAGAAGGCAGGAGACCGGAAACCCTCCCCAGTGGTCTGTGGAAGACCAGTCTGAAAGGGCTGAGGAAGCCCCAGTAGAACCTCAATGCCATAAAGAGGGTAGGACTTGGGCAGGAAAAAAAGACCTCCTTGGGAGGCAGGAAAAGGTCTCAACTGGAATAAGTGGGGAAGGTATGTGACAGCACTTTCTGTGACACATTGGTTGGTGCAAAGGCTTAATGGAAGTTAATTAACCTGTCGCTGTTGGGGATCACTGATACTTGGGTGGCAGTTGCTGGGCTGAGGAGGCAATTGGCTCAGTAATTTAGAGGATATATATTTGGAAGGAACAGATTAAGCAGTGTACTAAGGATAAGAGAAGGTCTGCCCTGTGACACAGGCCCATCCCAGATAGGAGTATAATTAGCAACAACATCATTATGCATTTCCATTTTGACAATATCTATTTGAGTGGTTCTGCTCATGTCTGAACCTTGTGCTGCAGGCCGAGAGTGTTTTGTGTCAGTAAACTTTGGATTTAACATATAGCCCAATAGTGGTTCCTCAGGATAGGCAAGCACATTGTGTAGTCTGCTGAATATAGTCTATGGACAATATCCTAGTCTGTGCACATGGATGTTGATGGACTTGAAGGAATTACATGGGCTGCTGTGGATTCCAACCGGTAGGCGCAGAAGCAACCAAAGCAGGGACCTCTGGACATTCAGTGAACTTTCTACAGTTTTGACTGGCCTTTCTCTGCCCTGTGTTCGCTGGCTGTTTACTTCAACCTTTGCCCTCCTTCACAGTCTCTTCACATCAGTTTCACTCTATGACTTTACCCCTTGCCCTCTTCACTCCCCCTTTCCTTCCTATTTACCTTATCCCCTCCCAAGTAACCCCCACCCCGAACAACAATAAAAAAAATCATGGAAGTAGTATGATGTTTGCTGAGAACACATTGTTCACTCCACGCTGCTTGTGTGTTGTACCACTTCCCCCCACCCTATGTCTGTCTTGTCTGTTTAGATTGTAAGCTTTCTGGGTCAGGAAGCGTCTACTACTCTGCACACAGAGGGGGCCCCCATTCTTGGTTGACCTTTCAGCACTATGATAATAAAATATTAATAACAGAAGCTTTGGACTTCAGCAGTCATTTGGCATGGGCATCTTGTAGATTTTGCAGACAGTTGGCTGGGTACTTTGAGGATTGAAGTACTGTGCAAAATGACATTAGTGTTGACAGATCAGGTCAGGATTTGTGAAGCTTACTGATACGTTGTTTTTTTCGGAAGATTACAACTTTAGGCTGTAGATGCTGGCAGTAGGAGTGTCAGATGCCCCTTTTCAGTGTGGTAGTTATTATTTTGGTGGTTAGTTCTTCCCAAACTATAGAGGTTCAGATGTTTGGGGAAGCCCCCTTTCTCTGTGAATTAAGGATCAACGCACCTTTTTCAGGAAAGGAGGTAGGAATGATCACGCATCCAATCAGGTCAGGTTGCCTTTCAGTCAATAGGCTCTTTTGGGCTGCAGACTTGTAGGCCTTAGACATAATGATGATTCTGTTATGACCTTAGTTTTAAGTGGGCTCTTAAGCCCTGGGACTGTGATGCTCCAGATTTGAGCATCAAAGAAGAGAAGGCAGTGACAGTTGGAGCATCTGTTGCCTTCCCCGTTTTTGACTGCTGATACGACAGGTTTCCTTGAGAAGCTGTCATGTTATAGAACTAATTAATAAAGTAGCAGCCATTTGGCCAGAAATCCAGATGTCTATATATTCATCCTCTTTGGTCCTGCCATTTGCAGATAGTTCTTCCCAAGTGGGTAATGTAATTGTATTCTGCAATCTTATTTATAGAAGTTCTAAATTTTTCTTTGTCAATGAGACTTTAAAGTTTAGCTTTCTTTTTTTATTTTCAAAGGGGGGAAAAGTGTTAATTTTTTTTAAACTTGATTCTGGAGTAATTTCGGACTTTTTTTTTAAAACCTTGTTATATAAGAGTGGCTGATAAACCAATCTGAAATATCGAGATCCCAAACTTCCAAATTTGGCTAGTATTATAAAAACTCTAACATGTCGCTTATTGGTTTAAATATGGCCATAGGCTAAGTATGACCACAGTCTCCTATGATGTCTTCTAAATAGACATACCTGCTGTGAATCTTACCAGAGCCATTTTCTGATTCCATTATCACCTTAGTACCAACATATTCTTATTATTCTAGGAGGTGCCATGTATAGAGAATGCTTTCCTACTTAGTTCTGAGGATGGTATCCTGATCTTGTTGAAGTCAATGGGAATTTTGGTATTGAATTAATTGGGGTCAGGATTTTGCCCCAGGTGTTTGCTTAAGAGCCAGATGTCTTGCACATCAATCCTTTTTAAAAAGAAATTTTGGAGGTGAATTTAGTGCTTGTGGTTGACAACCCTGATAAAGCCCTGTCTGCAGCAGGTACATACCAGACAGTGACTCTGCAAGTTTACTCATGATGTCCTGCCAATGCACCTCAACTGTGATCTTGAGGAACTGTCTCCAGAGATGAGAAGGTGGGTTCAGTCACCAAGTCCTCAGCTTCTCTGCTGAGACTGACAACAGCAGTACCAATTATGGTGACATTGATAACTGACCCCAGGAACTGGACTGAGACCACAAAAATGAATTCACGTCAGCTGAATTCATGAATTCATAGCTGCCTGGAGGTGGATTCAGGCCAATAATTTAAAGATGAAAGGATCTATATCCCACTGACAGGCTCTTGAGCAATGCTTGCGTTTCACAATTCTGAAATTTTGCTTTTGAATACCACTGAATACTGGTAGAGAAGTACAAAAAGTTCAGGAGGTTCTGCTATCAAACTGTTTTACAACTCAGAGCACTGAGGACTACAAAAGTTCAATAGCAATTTAGCAACCAGTTTTTAAAATCTATATGCCTGATGTAGTAGTGGTAATTTGTAAATAAAGTTACAAGTCTATAAAAGGTAATAAGCATTTATGTATCTCAACTGAATTCTGCAAATCAAATGTTAGTTCTCAAAATGTTTTTATTATTATAGTGCATGGGCATACAGTTGTCTCTGTAATAAATAAAAGTAAATGATAGCCTTTCCATGCAACATTTTGTTTTACGGTAGCAAGTAAAAATAATGCTTAGATCGTATAAACATTAATGATGTTAGTCACAACCATTCCATAGATTAGCTTTTTACCTCCCTTTGAATAAACCCCACTGTATTTGTTATTAGATACGGCACATATTTAATATTTCCCATTGCAACATATTTACAATCTTTGTGGTGGTACTAAGAGTTTTTGATAAATGCCATATATGAGAGTATTTATTGTGTATTAGTGGTTTTAGTGAACAATAATTTTTGTAAGAGGTTAGCCCAAAAAGGGTTAGTAACTACATTTTCCTAAGTAATGTCAAAGTGGTCTACCATTGGAATTTACAGGGGAGAAGAATGTTGCAGCTAGTGGAGGAGGACATTTTAATCACTTTAATGGTGTGACATGTAGAGTTAATCACTTCCCTTTGAGCCTCTATGTGAAAAAAAAATTGACATACTATTACTTATGCATAAGATTAATATTGTGCTCTTATATATGTTGTCAAATATAATAAATTAGGTTTACAATTATATGGCACATTTTAAAAACTTGAAAGTTTTACTTTTAAAAAAAGCTTCAGTTTATTTTTTTAATCATTTAAGTTATTAAGCAATTTCAAATAGTTTTCTATTTGTCTGATTTTTTTTTTTACTTATTTAATTATTTATTTTGAAGTCCGGAGAGGAGAACATGCTTCTGTTTACAGTTCTGCTGAACAGCATCAATTGTGTCTGATAGAAGTTTGGGTGGCCTGACTTTTCCTGTGTCTTTGAAATCACTTGATGGCAATGGAACTGGTTTTTACCCTTGGAGTAAACAATGTTGTAAATTTTTTTGCTCTCTGGGGGGTGATTTGGATTCTCATTAAAGTCAGATAGCCTGTGGACAGTCATTAGATGAACATCTTTTCACAACTCTGATTTCCATTACAAATATTATCTTCTACCTTACTCTTGAGTTTTTCTTGAGAATAGACTGCCAGTCTCCATAATTGTATAGGGGTTTTGAAAAGTGAATGGTTGTCCAACCGAGACTCGGTAGAGAGAACCAAATTTGGTTATTTTTTACTGTGGTCTGGTCTCCATAGATTAAGGGCTAGCTCACCTGGTCTGCATAACCTTTGTTTGGAAAATGGACATACCTCATTCATATAACAGAGAAAGATGATACTTGTTACTATAATTAGATGTCCTCTGGCTGTAAACTCACCAGAATTCATAAAATAATCAAGGTTGGTCCTGAGCAGTAACTAGGAGGGAGACTTCCAAAGGAGCTTACATCCTGAAGTCAGTAGTGTTGATGACTCAATAGGGGCTATTTTTCCTACTGTATCAGTACTGAAACAAAGTCCCAGTATATTGGAAATGCAGTCTTTCAGGCAATCTGTAAAACTGAGGAAATTTAAAAGATCCCATGACAGTTTTTCCAAAGGAAAGAATATTAAGGAAGGAATTGCTGTCCTAACCAAATTTGAGCTTTGGTTTTTACATTCTCTCGTCTTAATTTTCTCCGTAGTGTTAGCTGGAGTCATCGTGCATGTTCAGACATATTCCTTTCATGATCTTCAATGCAACTTCCTCCTGAGAAGGAACACTTTTCATGATGTTGTTTCATTCGGGCAACCAGGCCTTGCATTTCTTTGTTGCACTGTTTGCATTTTGCAAGCATGCCTGTTTTACCCACAGGTAGACGAACTTTATTAAAATATTCCCAAACTGGGTCTCTTTTATGGCCTGCTGCCATTATAGGTTTTCCCTTCTAGAGAGAATGGTATAGTAGATCTCAAATCAATGAAGGCTACACTCAGAAAGACCTCAAGACTCCTGGAATATGCTGCTCAAACAGTTTCACTTTTGTTTCTACTGCCGGTCCCTCCCTTCTCACATTTATCTCCAGACTTCTCCTTGTCCAGATCTATTCCATGCCCAACAATCTTCTGTTCATTGAACTTTTTGAAACTTTGCACTTTTAGAGAGATGTAAGGGATTGACTCTGTGTACACAAATTAGCAGAGGGACAATAGGGTTGAGGGCTGTTATTTCTCGCCTCTATATATTATTTATTTATTTTAAAACATTTTTGCTGTTAACAAGCATGTTATCTCTGGAGACCCAAATTCACAGTTTGAGAACTGTAAAACTAAGCATCTCTGATGGTATCTTCTAGACTGAGCACTGAGTCCCATTGGGTAGATAAAAAGATTAACCTAAATAATCTATACAGAAGCCCCTGGAACCCGTAAGATTGGGTATCTAATCCATGAACTATTGGATCTCATTTACAAAACTTTTCCTAAACATTACATGAATATATTGTCTCATACTTCAGAATTTATAATCCCTATTCCATGATGGGATATCTTTGAGTTATAATATATCTTTATCTTTAGATAGGATTTTTTTGAGAAAAAATCCTATTTAAATTTAAAAAATGTGATTTTTTTATTTATTTATTTTTTTAAATTATTGATTTTTATCCACCCTGCTGAGAGGTACCACTAGGAGGCAATGTGACGATCTTGGCCACTCCCTAGGGGTTGCCCTGAATTAGAGTTGAAGAAAGGCAGCTGCAATGGGAGGTTTCTCTCAAAAAGGTATAGGGGAAATACCCCACCCCAGAACCATCCTACTCAGATCTGTCACTCCTAGTACGAAGGGAAGAGTCTCCTTTGCTTGTCCCCGGTATTCTGTCTGAAGAAAAACTAGAGAGGCCTATTGAACTTCTGGATACAGAGCCAGATGTTCAAACTCTGCTGGATGACAATGTGGGTGTGTCGTCATCTTCCCCTCCAGAAAGTATGCTCCAATTACACAAACTCATACAAAGAATGGTTCTACCTAAGCATTTAACCTTTGTTAACCTTAGAGGAAATTGTACAGCCAGTTTTCAATATTTTGGGTTCACCCTTCAGGAGTGCTGGATGGTTTATTGCAGCCAGCAAACATATCTGGTTAAACCCAGCATCTGGACCAGGAGTGTCTGTCTGGGTTTTTTTTGTTTTTTGTTTTTGTTTTTAAATAAGTGAGTTAACCATCTGTCACTTGGGAAGTTTTTGTTTATCCAGACCATCCAGCTCCAGATTCATTGGTAGTGGTGACGGCCACTAAAAGAGCTGAAAGATAGCAACTCCACTATACCATTTCAGCTAGAGAGGGTGAGAAGCTAGACTCTGCATGGAAGTATATTCTTCTCTGCCACATTTGGACATTACAGTGGCAACCTATCAGACAGTAGGGTCCTCATACAAATATTAGTAATGGGAGAAAATAGCTTTGTTTGTTCGGTCATTATCTGAGGCCCAAAGAAAACCGGCCAAAACTCTGACTATGCATGCCTTGAGAGCATCCTTCAACACTTCTGATGTGGTACGCTTCTACCCAAATATAACATGACCCGATGTAACACGAATTCGGATACAACGTGGTAAACCAGCGCTCTGGGGGGGGGAGGGCTGCGCACTCCGGCAGATCAAAGCAAGTTCGATATAGCGCAGTTTCACCTATAACGCGGTAAGATTTTTTTGGCTCCCGCGGACAGCCTTATATCGGGGTAGAGGCGTATGTAGAGCTGTTGTGCCATTCACGATTAATTTGAATAACCACTCATGACTATATTCATTTGGACTTCCTCTGGAAACAAAAATCCAGATACAGTATCTCCCATTTGATAGTGAAGTGCTGTTTAGCTTTTGAACTGACAGAGTTCTAGAGAAGTTGAACCTGCAGTGTCCCTGAGGATTTCTCAGAAAAAGATCTGATGTACCAGCCTTTTGTTACCAGAGGCAATCATATCCTTTCTCTACTTCCTGTTCATTTATAATGAAGCAGTACCAACAACAGCCCCGTATTCAGCTACAGCATAGAAGCAAACTCTATAAACCATGGGCTAAAGGAAGACCTGCTGCACCATCTCCCTTTGTTCTGACCCCTTTTACTCAGGTTTTACAAGATACATGAGTAGCCCAGATCAGTTTTAAACCTACAAGTTGCTGTCCCTTCATTTTAAAACTACATCTCCTGTTTGTTAGATCCTTGGACTATCATCACCAAGGATCTTACAGATTGTCCAGCAGGATTATTCCATTCAATTCTACGCACTCCCTCCCTTCCACCCTTCTTACCCATCCCGCTTCAGGAACTCTTCTCAAGAGAACTCACTAAGATCAGAAGTCCATTCACTACTAGAGTCAGGTGCCATAGAGGAAGTTCCTGAAGAGTTTGAGAGGAAAGGCTTTAGTCCAGGTACTTTCCGATCCCAAAAGAAAGATAGAAATCTCTGACCCGTTCTAGACCCTGAGTAGCTGAACTCTTTCTAGCTTCAGTTATCCCCTTTTTATCTGCCCAAGAAAGGTTTGGGGGTCCTTGATATGCAGAGCTTTTTTTTTTTTTTTTTCCCCCACATCTCAATCAGACCTTCACAATTGAGGAATTAAATGCAGTGTGTTAGTCCTTTCTCTCTCAACTATAGAGCAGAGTGGCTCAAATAGTTACTGACAATACTACATCAATATTTTACACAAACAAGCAGACTAAAGCACGTTCAAGCCAACTGTGCACAGAGGCCATAGCTCTAGGGCAGTGGTGCATGCTACAGCAAATTCATCGTATAGCTCACCACCTTGTAGACAGGGACAACATAAAGGTAAGTCAGCTGAACAGAGGCTTACACAATCAATGCTAGTGGTCACTCAAGAATTCAGTAGAAAATTACATCGTCTCCCTGTGGGGGAATAGATTGAACAAGAGTTAAAATTGGATTTATGCTCGTTGCCCATAAAAAGAACCTTTCCCACTTGTGATCATAACACTGGACAGTCTAAATCTTCAGGAGATAGACATGATTGCAGCAAGACACAGTTCCAAATGTCAAAGGTTTTGCCCCAGAGCCGGAACAGACAACCAGTCCATTTCAGATGTTTCTTCTAAACTGCAGGGTACGTCACTTCTAGATGTTCCCTCCAATTCCTCTGATTTAGAGAGTCCTCAGGAAAATTAAACAAGACAGAGTCAGGATTGTTTTGATTGCCCCAGTGTAGATGAGACAAAAATGGTTCTTGGATCTCCTGCAACTATCACAAGACTATCTGTCTCTCCCTGAAATTCCAGGCCCAGCAGGTAGGTTGGATTTGCCATCTGGAGCCAGACTCTCTCCACTTGAAAGTATTGGCCTTAGGATTTTTACAGATCTAGACTATCCAGTGTTATGATAGCAAATGGGAAGGGTTCTTTTTATAGGCAATCAATAATAGCATAAGCCCAATTTCAGCTCTTATTCACTCCGTGCTGAATTACTTACTTCATTTGAAATCATTGGGATTCTCCATATCATTGGGAAAAGTACGTCGTAAGCCATCTCCGCTTATTATAGCTTAGTAAAGCAAACAACTGAATTCAGCCATGATATAGTAAAACAATTCTTGAAGAGGTTAATAAATGTCTACCCAACAGAGAACCCGAATATACATGGTACCTCAATCTAGTATTTAGTCAGCTCATTAAACCTTTCTTCAAACCTATGGGAGAATGAAACTGGGGACACTTTCAGTTAACACAGCTTTTACTGTAGCTACTAGTGAACAAGCTGTAGGCGCTCATGGCTAACACACCCACCCCGCTTGCAGTCTGTGATAAAGTGGTCCTTTGTCCACACCTGATATTTCTCCCTAAGATCGTAGCATAATTCCATCTAAACCAGTCCATAAAATTGCCAGTATTTTTCCATAGTTCTAACGCTCACTTGGGAAGTTACGTTACACACTTTAGATGCTAAGAGAGTATTCCTTAGGCTTATCAATGTAGGAAATCACCTAGTGGTGCAGTTCCAAATGAGAAAAGAAAAGGAAAAGACGTAACTTCAGAAAATTTCATCCCAATGCCATTGTAAGTTGGTTAGATTCTGTACTGATGTGTGTTTTAAACACATTGCTGTTCCTCTTCCAGAAGAGCCTGGAGTATACTTGGCTCAGTGAAGGCTATGTCTATGGTTTGCCTTAGACGTTCCCATATTAGAAATCCTTAGCGTTACCACTTGGAAATCAGTTCATATTTTCACAAAACGTTATTCTCTAGATCTGGCATCTAGAACAGATGCACAATTTGGTAAAGCAGTATTACATTCTCTATTTAACTAGACATCCTTGTCCCACTGTCCAGGAAGGAGTACTGCTTACTAAACTCCAACAAGTGGGAATGTGTAGAGGTCATTTCAAGAAGAAATGAAGGTTACTTTGAGATTAGTTCTGCACACACTCACTCCCTGCCCACCTTCCCTACTCGGAGTCCTAATTTCAGCTTTGGACTTAAAGAGGTGGTGGAAGGCACTTAAGTGGTCACTGCACTATGCCCTCTCTTATAGCTATGTCCTCTGAACATTCACAACAGCAAGGAGAGGGGCAGGAGACAACAAAAAGGCTTCAATAGGCACAGCTATTAGAAGTTTTCTCCAGTTCAAGATGCACCATCGGTGCGCCCTAAGAATGTGAATGTGCAGAGGTCATCTCAGAGAATACTGTTTACAGGTGAATCTTCATTTTTAAAACTTTGAAAGGTGTGTCTCATGCATTCAATCCAATTGGAACTGCATTTTCTGCACCTTAACCTTCATCACTGTCAGTATGGCAGCTTCCTATTCTGTTAATTATTATTTTTATTACATGCAAGAGACTTTATTTTTTTTTTTTAAATAGTGATTTACTCTTTCGTTATGAGGTGTAGTGTAATCTGTAGTGATCTTTAGTGGGGCTATTAGATGCTACAATAATACAGATAATAATAATATACAGTAATCTTCATTAAAGTTTTTCTGCAAAACAGAAAAATTTTGAGATTTGGAGAATACCAGTAGTTGCTCCATAGTCAGGGTTAAAGTCTCTGGAAATTTATTTTCTGTTTAATAGGCTTCAGTAGAGTACACAACAAGGTAGAAATTTTAATTTGCTAGCAAGTGCGTAGTTATAAAGCATGATATGTCAGTGCAACACACTGAACTGAGTTGACAGAACAAGGAGTAATGGTCTCAAGTTGCAGTGGGGGAGGGGAGAGTTAGGTTGGATATTAGGAAAAACTTTTTCACTAGGAGGGTGGTGAAGCACTGGAATGGGTTACCTAGGGAGTTGGTGGAATCTCCTTCCTTAGAAGTTTTTAAGGTCAGGCTTGACAAAGCCCTGGCTGGGATGATTTAGTTGGGGATTGGTCCTGCTTTAAGCAGGGGGTTGGACTAGATGACTTCCTGACGTCCCTTACAACCCTGATATTCTCTGATTCTATGAGGTTGATTTTATCAATTAAAATAAATAAGTATCAAATGGTGTTAGCCCTTGAGAAAGATTGAATGGAAATTCAAATGTTTAAATAAAAAACAACTCTGCAATCTGTAATCTTAAATATAATTTTACATTTATTCTCTTAAAAAACAAACTAATTTCTCCTCCCTCATTGTTAATAATTGTTACTAGACATCCTGTGTTCAGTTGGTGATGTTTGGAATGTTCACTTAACCGCTTTATTGAATGAACTTCACCAAAGATTTGATCCTGCACTATTGAAATCAATAGGAACAGCATCAGACCCTAAATGTGTTATAGTATTAGAGTACTTTGGGTAAAATGAATATGATATGACTTGTTTTTATTCTACATTGTTTGAGATTGCAAAAAGTGTTGAGTATTGTGGATGTTTAGAAAAATATGATAGATGGCTTTAATTGGAAAATCCTTGTGATGTTTTTATAAATAGTGTATACTTTTTTTTAGTGATCTAGTCATCTTAAACTATATCTCATGCTCAACTTCACTTTTTGCCTAATTACGTATGTAGCTTCCACTTTTTACTGGCCAGTTTTACCAACCTTGTAATTTTTACTAATGGCTAGATATAGTTGCTTCAAGCAGAATAAGGAGCTGGGCATTTTAGTAGCTCATTTGTTGGTTACTTACTTCATTCTTTTTCACAGAACAGCAAAAACTGGAGAGCAGCAGTTGATCTGTGTGGACGACTTCTGACTGCCCATGGTCAAGGCTATGGCAAAAATGGGCTACCTACTAATCATACAACAGATTCTTTGCAGGTATGGTCACCTTACAATCGTGTGGTGGTTAAGGCCCCATTCCTGTAAAGGAATCCACATGGGCAGACTCTTGAGTGTAATCAGAACCCTTTGCAGGATCAGTGTCTAAAGTTGTACCCTAGTGGTACACAAAATAGTTCTCCCATCCAGTTATATGAAAGTAGATTTTACTTTAAATGACTGCATAATAACAGTAAGTTGATTACACACATTTGCATATAGCACACTTAATTTCTTTTGACTAATGTGACTATCTCCAAAGGTTCATGCTGTTATTGTCCTTCATGATTATTATAATTAATTATGATGGCTCTTTAAAACGGACAATCTATACAAATGTTAATCTGGTTATTTTAGATAATGTTGATTCAGATGTTATAAACCGTGTTTTGTTATCATGTTGAAGTAAGTTGTTAAACTTAACTTTTAAGAACCTTAAATCAGTAAAACTTCATGGAAAAATGACAAATGTTCAGATTTATAAAATGTGACTGGCTAAAAACACATACCACTCTTCTGATTCTTTTCTGCTAGTAACTAGCAAATCGTGAAAGTTCATTAAAGTCATAGCAATTTTTAAAAATAGCAGAAAAAAGGAAAAATGAAAATACAAATCTCAAACGTAAATTTATTGAATTATAGTGATCTGAAATTTCTGGTATAATAACTTGAAAATTGTAATGAGGCTTAGAACCAGGTTTGAAATATTGACCTGTTGTGATAATTGGACCTAGCCTAATTGTGATCTCGACTGTGAGAAGCGAGTATAGATTATAAAGTGTCTCAATAATCTCTAACACCAAATGTTGGGGAAAAGGTGCAAAAAGGAGACAGACTGAATTAGTCCAAACAAAAAGGCTTACTGATATAACTCAAGAACTTTAAGATCTAAGTTCTTGAGTAAAGAACTAAGTATGGAAACCGACATCAATGGACTCTAATTGATGTGTTGGAAACTAGGCCTAATTGGTGGACAAGATAAAGAGGAGGTGGGCTATTCCACCCATCACTCCCTTTTGAAGTCCTTAAGGAAAGAGACTTTGGGAGAAATATTGGCTACTGGAACAATCTTCATCCTTCCATCCCCTCTGTCTCCTGGGACCTTGGGCCTCCGTCATCCTGATCTTAAGAGGTGTCTCAACTAGACCAGGCCAGAGAGAGGGTAGCAAGTGGAGGGTAGCAGTGGAGGTGCAGAATTCCCCCCAGGAGTAAAGCAGGAAAGAGCAATCTCTCTCCTCCACTTGCTACCTGCTTTCCCTGGGTGCCTGGCTAGACTGGATGGTAACTACCTTGTGGGTGTTAACACAGTAGCAAACACATTTGAAATATAGGTACATAGTCAATATTCATAACTTCAGCTACTAACATGATACGTGCATGCAAATAGGACAGTCATATTCAGCAAACCATAACTTTTCCATTAACACCTTACGTGACCTATTTTGTACAAGATTTGTTGTAATTACATAACAGTGGTAGCAACAGTAATCTACATAATCATATTTTAATCATACAACGTCACAACCAGAACGACAGTTGTTACCATCTTTAATACCATCTAAGGGATGCTCAGACAAGGAGGGTGTGGTTTTATTTTTTCCTTCTAAAGACTCTTCAGCTAAAGGCAGAGGGAGCAAGGATGTTGTTAAAATGAAAGCCTTATTTAATATTTTACATTTCAGATGCTTTAACTGTTTTTCCTTCTTAATTGTGTGTTCACCAAGGTACTAAACAGGCTGAGGTCTCTGTATACCAAACCCCAAACTCTGTTTAAAATTGTTAAGTGTTGGACGGTTTTAGGGCTGTTTTGGGTTCTTTGGGCCCCTTTATTCTATCTAACTTAATGATACAGATCTCTCCAGAAACTTCCACTCAAGGGCCCAGTACATCACAACTGATCAAAATATCATTTTCCTGGGTTTTACTCTTTTTTTTGTTAACTTTTTCAAAACTGCTACATGACAAGCATATATGTTTTACTCATGCAGATCTGAGATTAGTTTTTTGACTCTTTAATTTACTAGACCTGAAATGATTCAAACACTGAGAGTAATTTTTAAGTTTGATTTACAATAGAAACCGATAACTGACCTGGCATTTTCATATTTGTTGCCATTTTAGCTATGGTTTGTGAGACTAGCACTGTTGGTGAAGTTGAATCTTTTCCAAAATGCAGAATTGGAATTAGAACCATTTGGAAACCTGGACCAACCTGATCTCTACTATGAATATTACCCTCATGTATACCCAGGACGCAAAGGTAAGGCACTTGGTTTATGCTATACTTTTATCTCAGCTGTGAACAATCTTCTCCCCATCGTTAAGTACACAGATTTCAAATAAGGAACCCAAACTACCATCCATTTTTTAAATGGAGTGAACTTCTAGCTGCTGCTTAGAAGAAAATGATTAATGGTTATGCTAATGCATTTCTTATATTCTAGAGAGAGGATAACGAGAGCTTTTTAATTTGTAGGCAGGCAGAGTTCTATGTGTAATCCAGTACAGTAATATAGCATCTGTTCCAGAGACACATGGTTTTAGTTGGTATTTTACCCTTAATTTAGTGATCACATTTTATATATATATTTTTATCTAATTCACTTAGAATTAAAAAAAAAATACAAATAAAAGGTAGTAGTATATGTGTTTCTGGTGGGGAAGTGGACAGATGTGCATTGACAAAGTCACACAGAATGAGGAAAAAAGGATTCCTGGGTTAAAGTAAATTATCTCTTTTGCCTTTCCTTCCTAAACTCATTCGGTGTGCTGTGAACAGGCAAAATTTGCAGGAGTAATACACATTTTAAGAGTTGAGTAGAGGAATAGATAGTGAAGAAAGATTAAAAGATAGTAAAAAAAAGAAATATTGACTTATTCTTAATGCCAAAGGGGATAATATTATAAGCAGGTTACAAGCAGCTAAAAACAAAGTGACGTATTAACTATAGTATTAGTATTATAATTTTAAAATATAATACCACAATCTGGATAAAAGGAAAGTATAATACCAATTACAATATGTAGAAAATAACCTGCTTCTCATACTGTACTACTTGTACCTTTTGTCCAACGCTTTTCTTAAATCAAAGCTTTTTGCAACTGATTGAAAAATGTTACTGTAAGAAAAAGGTGTAAAATTAAACTGAGCTAATCTGAGAATCAGAAATTGTTTTCATGAAAAAATACTAATCAGATGTGATATTAACCACCTATTTAGTAATTAAAACTAAAAGGATATTAATAATAGGGATCACCCCAGATCTTTAGACAAATTCTGCTGCTGCATGAAAAAATATTGCTAATATTTTAAGAGATCTCTGTCCTCGTGTTCATGCTGTCTCATTGAGGAGGTTCCATAAGTTTCAAGTATCACTGTTGTAGTTCAAAAAGGTGAACTTTTACTAACTATATACAGGTGCTTTTCAGCGTTTTAAACTTTAATAACACCACAACATTGGTGCTAGATGATCCCCAGATTTATCATAGTTCTTTGTTAGAACAAAAAATTCTTGTCCAGTAATTCATAAGCAATAAAGCAATAAGAGAGAGGTTTTACGCTCCACGTGAACAATCTCGGGGAAAAAAACATAATCTGTTTCTCAAAGTGTTGAGAGTAGGGTTATTTATAATATCACAGAGTTACAATGTATTGATCCACATTCTCCTCCACCCTGAGTATTAAATTTAAACTGGTTCTTGTTACTTAAAGTGGTTGCCATGTGGCAGCAGGATTTTAATTTTAAGTAGAGCCTAGCTCCTTTGTCCAGCACTACATGGGAACCCTCCTGTTCTTCTCTCTTACTAGGCATAGCAGCCTTCCCAACTCCATGAGTTACTTTCCACAATATTCTAATTCATAGTTGATAGCCATTAGTTGCCAAGGAAGGATGTCAAGAATATCCAGTATCCTTCACATTTATAGAAAAAGATATTATTTAATGCAGTGCATTGTATGACTTTATTTCTTCCATTTAAGCCTCTCAGTAGACCAGCATGGGCAAAAAAGACCAGTTTGGACTCTCTCAAAAGCCAACTCTCATAACTGAGGGGCAATCACCAATCAGAGTCATTGACAGTGAACTTGGCAGAGATTCTGTGTAGCACCTTTAAAATGCATAACATAACTCGCAGGACATCTTATGTGGATTTGGGGGTAGCTATGGTGGCTTTAAGCCATCTATGAGCTCTTGAAGTCCTGGGCTGTTCTGAGGTTTGGAGAGGCCCTTGATGCAACTTACACAGCCTTGGAGGCCCAGAATCTCCACAGTGCTGTAAGCTGTAACTGTTTCCTTCTCAGCACCCTTCTACCCCAAGGTTTGCAAGAAGTTCCTTAGGAAGTGGCTTTCCCAAGTTCTTACACTAGGGGAATTCTCCCTAGCTGGATATGGGGCTTGTAGGGCCCTTTTTTGTCACTCTGGCTTTTTTAGGCTACATAAAGGGACTAGAGCGGGGATGAGGATCTCACTCCTTATCTCCAAGCTTTCATACTTTCTATTTTTTTGTTTTTAGTTTTTTTACATTTTGATGCTTTACAAGTATTTTTCTTCTTTCTTGCTGTGTTCCTCAGGATGTGATGTTAGCAGTAAAGGTGATATGTTGACAACTTCTTCAGCTTTAAAGATAAGTAATTTTAGCCCAGAAAAAAGTGTCTATAGTTTGTGCCAATGCATGAGGGCTTTTAGCCACAGGAGAGTTTCGAGTAATATGCAGAATTTAGATAGTAGACTGTATATAGCAGGCTATTCGGCAGATATTGCATTGACTCATTCTGAGACTGGATATGAAATACTCTGTTTCTGCAGTGCCATTACACCCAAGATCTGAAATGTCTTTCTCTAACAACAGCTTGTCATGAACTTCATACAGTTGCTAAAATTATCTGTGGTGGAAGGTATGAGTTGTTGGTGAGCATTCTATTTCAAGATTACATATCTGAGGTGCCAAGATCATAGAATGAAGATCTTACAGCAGGGAGATTTTGAACTCATGCCTCACTTCTTATTTACAGTAAGGCAGATCAACCTGCCCTGTAATCTGATCGCGTCTAAGAGAAAACAGATGAAGATTGTATGGAGCTGACCTGCCTCTTATAAAGTTTGGGCTGAGTACTAGATTAAGGCTTGGAAGCACCTATCAAACCTTCATGACTCAAGTTTGAGAAGCGAATTACACTATCTTGCAGAGGACATGAGACAGAGCAATTCTGATTCTGCCTTGAATTAAATTACACAGTGTTGGGATATGAATAAAAGGAAGATAGATTCTATGCATCATTAACCAGCTAATTTAAATGATGAACATAAATCATACATATATTTTAGCTAAAGTGCATGAACATATATCCACAATACACTGCTGTTTTCTAATTTTTCTTCTAATTTTATGGTGTAACAAGCATAAAAGTAAGAATTTTTTATTCACAATATATAGCTGAAGCAAGTGATTAAAATGCACTTTAAGAAGAGTGTATATATACAAATAACTTACACAAATTAATTTTAATACATTTATTTTAAATAGTGTGCATAATATCTACCCATTGAAAATATTAATAACAGGAAATTTAATAAATTACAAAATGAAACCATTTGCTTTTTATGCTCCAGCCAAGAAATGTTAAATATTTCTCTGGACTGCTTTTAACATCCTTTGTTCCTGCAGAATTGGATAGCAGAATATAATAATAATAATAAATATAATAAATGGAGATAGGATATCTCCTAGAACAGGAAGGGACCTTGAAAGGTCATTGAGTCCAGCCCCCTGCCTTCAATAGCAGGACCAAGTACTGATTTTGCCCCAGATCCCCAAATGGCCCCCTCAAGGATTGAACTCACAACCCTGGGTTTAGCAGGCCAATGCTCAAACCACTGAGCTATCCCTCCCCCCAAAATCAGGTTTTAGTTCTTACCCCCTAAATTTCCCTTCTCCTAATTTAGCTCCCACTTCCCATGGAACCCCACTGGACTCTGTCGTCTCCCTTATACACCCTGGGACAATGCGGTTCTGGCGGGACCCAACTGAGAGTGCCAATTCAGGACAAATTGCTAAAAACAGGGCAGTTACAGCCCAAGGCTGGGGTTTTTCCGCCTCTAAGGCAAACCAAACCAGCCAGACTAAGAAGACTACGGTCTCACCCCACTGGCTAACCACAAGTCACACAAGCAATTCCCTTAGACACTCCAGTTTCCCAGTATCACCACCAGTGCCACTCGTTATGGGGACAAATGGTTATGAAAACCGATACCCCAATAAAAGAAAAAAAGTTCTCCTGATCCCGTAGGACCAAGCCCCAGGTCTAGGTTAATATACAAATCAGATCTTACCCACAAATCACGCTGTTGCCAATCCTTTAGAATCTAAAATCTAAAGGTTTATTCATAAAAGGAAAAAGATATAGATGAAAGTTAGAATTGGTTAAATGTAATCAATTACATACAGTAATGGCAAAGTTCTTGGTTCAGGCTTGCAGCAGAGATAGAATAAACTGCAGGTTCAAATCAAGTCTCTGGAATACATCCCCATCTGGGATGGGTCATCAGTCCTTTGTGTAGAGCTTACATTTGTAGCAAAGTCCCTCCAGAGATAAGAAGCAGGATTGAAGACAAAATGGAAATGAGGCCATCAGCCTTATATAGTCTTTTCCAGGTGTAAGAACACCTCTTTGTTCTTACTGTGGAAAATTACAGTAAAATGGAGTCTGGAGTCACATGGGCCAGTTCCTGCATACTTTGCTGAGTCTTAAGGCATATTTGCCTTCTCTCAATGGGTTCATTGTGTAGCTGATGGTCCTTAATGGGCCATCAAGCAGGCTAGGCAGAGCTGACACCAGCTTGTCTGGAATGTCACCCAGAAGCATAGCATAAGTTTGAAATACAGACAGTATAGAGCCAATATTCATAACTTCAACTACAAAATTGATACACACGTATAGACAGCATAATCATAACCAGTAAACCATAACCTTGTCTTAGACACCCCATTTGACCCCCTTTATACAAGATTTGGGTGCCACTACAGGACCTTGGTTGCAACAATGATCTATATGGTCCCAGATTATACCAATAACGTCACACACCCTATCTTGCGTTCTGCTGCAGCTGATACTCACAAATCTACCTCTTTACTTCTAACTTGTCTCCTTCAATCCAGTCAGACATCTGTCTTTGTCTCTGACATCTCTTCTTTGAATACCTTTGTATTATAGCAGTGCTTGGAATCCTCCAACTAAGATCAGGGCCTCATTCTGCTAGGCGGTACAAACGTGTAGTCAGAGACTGTCCTTGCCTCAAAGAGCTTGCATTCTAAGTAAATGAGAGAGAGAGAGGGTGGAAGAAAAAATCTCTGTCAATTAAACTTAATATGGCCAACGTGAACCTCTCATATGTTCTCTGAAGCTAACCAGGTCTCTCAGTTTTCTATCGCTGTTGACAACACTACCAGTGATACCAGCTTTGTTGTCCCATATGACAGTTTAGGAATATGTTGTCCCTCAAGGGTATAACTAGGAAATCAATGCTCTCACAGCCAGGTGAACTCTGGGGAAAACATGTTTAAGCAACTCTGGGCTCAGAAGGGGTGTGGCACTGGAGTAGGGGGTCTAGACAGCTGGACTACAGGGATCCCATTTCTCAGGAAGGATGTCAAACACATGGTCTGCAGCTGGGAGTGTGCTTGAGAGACCACAGCTAGAAACAATGATCAGTCACTAATAGTACTGGACAGAAAACAATAATTCAGTTGCACAAAAAATGTTGAGGTTTTGACTTTTTTTTATTCCAGTGTGGAAGGAGGATGAGTCCCTGTTGTAATTTTTTCAAAAAACATACGAGTTAGAGACCCATCCAAGAATAGCCAGTAGCCCAGGTGGTAGGGCACCCACCTGGGTTGTGAGAAAATCAGGTCCAAGTCTGAATGAGGCAGAATAGGGACTTGAACCTGCATCTCCTACATCCCAAGCAAGTGCCCCAATCAGCAGGCTATCAAGTCAGTTTCTTTTTGTGGCCCAATGAATATTTAATTTTGTATAACATGGAACAGCTCCAACTGGAGAGACTGAGTCTATAGCCTAGAATATAGGAGACTCAGGTTCAAATCACTGCTCCGAATTGGGCAGATCAGGAATTTGAACATGGGTCTCCCCCATCCCAGGTGAATGCCATAATCAGTGGGTTGTTGGCTATTTTGGAGTGGGTTTTTCTTTCTTTGTGTTAGTTTTAACTAATCTGCATTTTTCAGTTAAAAACGTATCAAAAAATTTCTGACCATCTCTAGTCACTATTCAGAGCTTAGAAGCACATGGGATTCAGTGGTTAGATTCTATCACAACAGATTGGTATATGTCCAGAGAGCAGGACTGGGCCAAGTTGTGATGCCACATTAATCCGATCTTCCCACAGTCATGTTCACGTTTTGGTCTGTGTTGCCCTCTATGCATGGTACCTCCTTCTGGAGCTAATATGCTAAGTCACTACTCTCTGTTCAAATTCCTCCTTAAAACTCACTGTCAGCAGCAACCAGGGAGTAACAGGAGAGACGCTGGTGGATAGTTTATGCGATTAAAATAAAAACTACCAATATATGTGGCAACTTTTGCCCTGGCCATTCTGCTTGTATGCTTCATCCCCTTTTTCCATCTTCAATCTGTTTTCTGTATTTCAGATTGTAAACTCTTTTTGTTCTTGTACTGCTTCATTCTTCTGTGGGTGAGGTCTGAAGAAGAGCTCTGTGGAGCTCAAAGCCTTGTCTCTTTCACCAACAGAAGTTGGTCCAGTCAAAGATATTACCTCACCCATCCTGAGTCCCTCATATCCCAGGACCAACAGAGCTACAAACATTCTTCTGTGGCGCTTTCCAAAGTGTCTGGTGGTATATTTGGCCAACTGTAAATCCAGTTAAACAAAAATGAGTTTGTGTGGATGATTACTCCCATTTGTGAGCCAGAGCAGATGCTTGTTTCAGGAACAAGTTTTGGTCTCTGTAATTACTATTCCTTAACCCTTCTGTTGGCAGTGCTACTGTCTGCTAATCTGTAGAGGGATCTGCCGAGGAAATTGCATTAGAGTAGAAAGGAAGGCTATTTTGTCTTTAATCAGAGTTTTCTGAATATGTTGCCTCTGCAAATACATACTGATACCCCAGAATCCCCTTTTCTTTGGAATCTGCAAACAGCCTTGAGGCTGAAGTGAACAGAGAAGGTGAGGTGTATACAGCCTTTATAATTACAATTGGAATGTTCAGATTTACAGTCTGTGCATGTGCGCTCCTAATGAATTTACTGGTTTTGAATTGTTTTGTGCTTGGCAAGGCATGGTGTGCAACCTCCTACACAGTGGTTCTGTGGAGTCAATGTAATCCTATAGAACTCTGTTGTCAGTTGGTTGTGTCTGTATGTTTTTTCCGTGTGCTGTCCCAGCTCTGTGCAGATAGCTGGTTCAGTAGACCAAGTGCTGAAGGCTGGAGTGTCGTTGCCTCAATAACGCTGTTCATGCTGCCCAGTGCTTCTGTCCACGAAGCTCCAATTTTATCACTATTAACAGCAGATAAGGCAGCCTGCTCATTCAGCAAATCTTGATGTTACCCATAAAGACCACAGGCATGATTTGGTGACAAAGACACTTGGCCAGGTTTATTGCCTCCTAGGCACAATATTGGTGCACGGCTCTGTGGTTATAGGCAGGCTAATACATGAATGCCTCGTAGCAAGGAGAGGCTCAGTCAGCAGTTGGAATTTCTGCTGTCCCCAGGGCCACACAAAGGATTAAGTTGAAGTACCCCAACATTTATAGGCTGAGACAAACAACTGGAAAACACAACTTACATGCCACCTTATGTATTTCATGACATCTGTTACCTCTCCTTGTTCCTGATATCTTGAACAAAACATCCCTATTCATTATTCTGTCAAACCATCTTATCTTGTACTATATTGGTGTGTATCTATACTAGCATTGAAATATATTTATGTAAATATCTAATACTTAATACTCTAGCAACAACTCTACCAAATTCATAAACTTATAGCCATCTACTTTAATACTTGGCCTAGCTTTAATTCACGGCCTCTGATTCAGGCCTCAGATCTTGTACCAAGCCCAGTGCTCCAGACTCTCTTTCTCTACTACAAACTCTAGCCTAACTTCACCTGTGATATGGCATGCTCCTTTTCCCTTTTTAGAATTAATCTTACTCTATCTCAAACTAGTTTTCTGTAGACACACATCTGTTGGAGTCTTTCTTTTATGCCTACTGCTGTGTCCACATAATTATCCCTAGTTTTTCTAATTTACCTCTTATTTCCTTGTCTCCTTTCTCAGCTGTTTCCTGTACTGATATCTTTTCTATATAGTATGACTGTCACTAACTGTCCTTATTTTTAAAGTAAATTTTCAGCTCTGTTTATAAAATACTTGTCTTTTCAATTGTGTGAGTGACCACATGCATACATGCAGATAAGATTTATACATATACAAAGAAATCCAAAAATCTGCAGCTTGTGGAATAGAATAGCATCTGAAAAGAAACAAAGTTGTTTACTTGGATTGTTTTCTTTCAAGGGACCAGCCAGTCATTTCAAAAATTATCTAAAACTATATCTGTTAGTTCTGTTTTAAAAAGAAAAAAATCCTTACCCTGAATGTTCTGGGAATTTATTCCATTTCTTAGGCCATGTCTACACTTACCGGGGATCGATGCTACTGTGATCAATGCAGCGGGAGTTGATTTAGTGCATCTATTGAAGACCCGCTAAATTGACCACAGAGCACTCTCCAGTCGACTCCAGTACTCCACTAGAATGAGAGCATCTCCCGTCAATGCAGCCTGGTGTAGACACCGCAGTAAGTCGACCTAAGCTATGTCGACTCCACCTTCGTTATTCATATAGCTGTAGTAGCGTAACTTAGGTTGACTGACCCAAGTAGTGTAGACAAGGCTTTAGTCTTTGAAATCTTAAAAAATTGTAAACTGAAAAGGGAAACACGCTAACCTGTTTTCTTATGGTTGATACTTTGGACCTGGTTCCAGAGATTATTTTGGTAAAAGAAAACATTAGTGAGGGTAAGAAATCAAGTTTGATATGAGGAGACATTTTAAGGTGAAATAAGATAACCCGCCTATGTTGCCTATATTTGACCTGCTGATTCAGAATATCTAGAATATCAACACTATCTCCAGGAGTAAAAATAGTCTCTAGAAAAGTTGCCTCCAGCCACAGTCTTACCTCTAATACACACCTTCAGATATTTTGGAACATATAACACATTGTCTAAGCTAGAGAAAGAGGTAAACATCATTTGAAAGCTGTTGACAGTTATTTTTATTTCTAATTCTATACTTTTAATGTGACTAGCTTTTAAACTAAAGTTAGTTACAGAAAATAGTTTGATATATTTTGAGAGACCACATCTAGAAATACAAACACATGATTTTAATGTGTACTGCACAATATTAACGAATAACTATGGTTTGTTATAATCAGACTTTATTCTTAGAGTTTCTCTGCATTAATACAGGAAGAGTTTCATTTTATTCTCCACGGTTGCAAGTTTAGCTACAAGGAGACTTGATTGTTCTATCCAGAATTCAATAGCTGATAGTGTACAGAAAGGTCATCCTTGCGAGACATTTTCTTCTGGGGAGAGGAACATAAAGAGGTCTGTTTTGCTCTTCTTTCTGTCTTGTAACAGCTAATGAAAGTAGGCTAGGTATTTGGGCAATGAGCTGTCTTCGAAATTGCTGCCTGCATGTCTGCTTTATATAATACACTGGGGCATCTGAAGCTGAATATTTGTCATGGCTTTCGTGAGTCATGGATTATATGATTTTTCATGGGGTTGTAGTTTTTCGTTTGTGTGTATACAACCTACGCTATTATTATATATAGTGGTTGTGTCTGTGCTTATCACAATAACAGCTTATAAAGCCACTGGCAATAATAGAGGTCTTTTTCCATTTCTGATTCCTAAGTTTCTATGAGAGGATTGATAGAAAAGATTTCAATAGCTATCCAGTTCACACATGGGATGATTTGGGCTTGTTTCTGGTTAATAGACTATTGAAAATTAACATTATCTATTACATTAAATTTAAACTCTATATTAAAATCTCTGTTTGAATGTTGTAAATGCTATAGAAATTGAAGATAATATATCTTGTGTTTTTTTCCTAAATTCACAACACAGATATAAGGAGTGGAAGGTTGACCAACTAAAGTTCCCTTGCATGCACAATTCACTACCTTCTTTCTTTTATCTTCCTTCCAGTGTTATCATTTTTCTTATTCCTGTGAAATAAAACCAGCCACCCAGTCCCCCATTGTCTTGTGGAAAGTTAAATGTAGATGCTAACTAAGGAACATGTTCCTCAGTATTTTATTGTAGGAGTTTGAGAAACTGACTTCATACTGTGCACCTTCTCATGAACTATGTTACTATTCTTACTCCAAGGACTTGGATTTTCAAGTTGTAGCCCCAGGATGATACTTCTGGGTGACCAATGAAGGCGGAAAATCCTCTCTCTCTCTCTCTCTCTCTCTCTCTCTCACACTCACACACACACACACACTCACACTCACACACACACACACACACACACACACACACACACGTTTGAACAGCCCTCACCTATTATTCTAGCTGTTTTTGCTTTAGCTCCCTGTAACTAGGACTATGTTCCCTTTGTGTCTGCATTCTTATCTAAGAATAGTTTGAGGTTTTAATAGAAAGTAGGGCTGCCAATTAATTGCAGTTAACTTAAGCGATTAATTCAAAACAAATTAACTTGATTAAAAAATTAGTCACAATTAATCGCAGTTTTAATTGCACTGTTAATAATAGAATACCAATTTAAATTTATTATATCTATTTTGGATGTTTTTCTACATTTTCAAATGTATTGATTTCAGTTACAACACAGAATACAAAGTGTACAGTGCTTTATACTATTATTTTTATTACAAATATTTGCACTGTAAAAAAGAAACAAAAGAAATTGTATTTTTCAGTTCACCTCATACAAGTACTGTAGTGCAATCTCTTTATCTGGGAAATGCAACTTATAAATGTAGATTTTTTTTCTTACATAACTGCACTCAAAAAGAAAACAATGTAAAACTTTAGAACCTACATGTCCACTCAGTCCTAGTTTTTGTTCAGCCAATTGCTAAAACAAACAAGTTATTTTTACATTTATGGGAGATAATGCTGCCCACTTCTTATTTACAGTGTCACCTGGAAGTGAGAATAGGCATTCACATGGCACTTTGGTAGCCAGCATTGCAAGGTATTTACGTGCCAGATATGCTCAACATTCGTATGCCCCCTTTGTGCTTCAGGCACCAATACGCTAACCTGTAAAGTAACTCATGCTGTTGAAAAGTACCTCGTGCTGAGTTCTTGTGTGGGACATAATATATATTAGGTGAAATTGCACTTGGGAAGTGCATGCAATCGCAAAGAAGCTACAGAAGATCTAACAGGAAAGTTGCCGTAAGCCTCTTTGTCACAGAGGCACATTTATTTTCTGTGCCTACACTTATTCAGAGTTTTTGGCCAATAACTGATGAATGTGTATTACAAAAATGTGTCATGTCACTCTTACTGCAGAGAATTGCATATAACTCATGCCTGAGTTCTTCTGGAACCTCTGCTCCCAGATGGGTTCCACAAAGACTAGTTTGGAGGGGCGTGGAGCAAAACAGAAGATCACTATGGGTTGGGAAACTACAGAGCCACACAGTCGCACAGCAAATGTGCTGCTGCATCTGCAGGTGAAGTGGCAGCTGACTGCTTGAAAGCCCCCTACCTTTCTGCCTTGCTCTTGTGTGGGCCCCAAAGTAGCTGAATATGTGGAACAACTCACTTGTATAGGGTTGAAGGTTCAGAGAGCAGCCTCCTGGCCCAAGCTTCTTTTCCCCATTTTTGTGGCTTGGCTCAGTTTTGTATGGTATTGGTGGATGTCCATCAACAAATAACCTTCTGGTTAATGGGTGAATTGAACTGAGATTGGAGCTACCAGAGAGTTGTGAAGGAATAGGGAGTAGGAGAAAAGTCATGGGTAGGGAAGAAACAGAACAAGTGGGGAGGGACAACAACGAAAAAAGAACAGACAGAAAAGGAAAAGTGTGAGAGAGAAAACAGAAAAAATTGATGGGAGAAGCTGTATCAGCATATGGGTTGCAGACATTTGCTAATCCATTCCACAGGTAAATTGCGTCAAAAAAATAAAAAGTGGAACCATTGTTATATATGGTGTCAACATTCCCATCTGTTGCCACGTGTAATGCAGTTGTGGCAGACCTCCAGCATTAGCAAAGAGTTCATCTCTCAAGCCCTGATGATGGCAGGAAACATACTAAAATCTCTAGCGGTGCTGGAGAAGTTTGCCAGCTATTTTGTTTGTGTTGGGTGACAGATCTTTACTATCCCTTTAAATTTGTGTATTTTGATGCTCAACCTTTATCTTGTTTTGTCTTTGAATAAATCTGCTAATACAGCATTTCACAAATTGTGGTTAACGCCAGGTGGTTCAGGGTGGGTATATTTGTCTGTTTGTTAATTTATGCAGCACCATGGCAAAAAGGTAAGTTATGTAGTCACTTCTATGGCTGCTTAGTCTAATTACACATGGCACTTGTATTAGATGGCACTCTTTAGAAGTGAGCAACCAAAAGTGGAGATTGGTTACTCACTCCCAAATTCTAGCATGCTATATAATTTTCAGTGGAGAAGAATTACAATGGTCACCAATGGTAAGAGAACCACTGTTATTTCTGTCCTGCCATCTTCCTATTCTTTATCTTTCTTCCAGCTTCATTATCCTCCAAACCTTTGAAAAAGTATTTTTGCAAGATTTCCAAACTACCTCTCAACTCATAACAGCAACCAATGCATTATATGTATCCAGTCTGTTTGGTGTGGGTACTATCAAGTAAAATTTTCAGAAGTGCCTAAATCCCATTTTCAAAAATGGCAGGCACTTGAGGAGCCTAAATCTCATTGAAAGTCTGTGGGACTTAGGAGCCTAAGTGACTAAGGGATTCTCTACAAAGTGGAATAATGTGTACTATGGGGGTGTGATTTCTAAAGCTCGCTAATGTGTGTTATGCATTAATTGGTCTGTATAGACCAGTGGTCCCCAACCTTTTCCGTGGGGCGGGCGCTGGATGACTAGCCGCCGAGGACCGTGGCTACTGGACAAGCAACCGCCGAAATGCTGCGGTGAAGCGGCAATGTCAAGAGGCATCGCCGCCAAAATGCCACCAAAATTCGGCGGCTTTTCGGCGGTAGCGCTTCTTGACGTTGCCGCTTCTTGGCAGCATTTCGGCTGCTTGTCCGGCGACCAGTAGGCGGGTGCACATGGATGCCCCGGCGGGCTCCATGGCGCCCACAGGTACCGCATTGGGGACCCCTGTTTTAGACCCTGCTGATACACACTAAAGGTTCCCTAGTGCTCTTTAATTTAGTACTGTTTCAAATAGCACTGCATTAGCTTTAGGAACCTTTAGTGTGCACCAGCAGGGCCTGCACAGACCAGTTTAGGCACCACACATTAGTGTGCTTTAGAAATCACACCCCTATAGTGTGCATTAACCCACTGTGTAGGCAAGCCCTAAGTCACTTCTGAAAATGGGCTTTAGGCACTTTTGAAAATTGTGCATGTCTCCATATAAACCTGTGCACTTCCAAGTATATTGTTGGAGCTAAATAACTTGTATTTTTTTCTCTCTCCTTTTGCTTTCTCTTTTTTCCTTTTTTCCATGTCTTTTTTTGTCTTTCCTTCTCCCCACTCCCTCCTTTTAGTTTTCTGTATTTCCTCCTTACAAGGATGCTTGATTTGTTATACAGCCTTTCTAGGTGGAAAATGTTTAGTACTTAGGAAGATCATAGAAAGGTATGAAAGAAATGGTACAGATCCAAAATGACTTCCGGAGACTAGGATTAGTATTTTTCCTTCTGCATCAAGGGTTTTCTTGCAGAGGAAATTCATTAGGAACACATAGATAATCTTAAATAGTTTCTCTTCACAGTGAGCTCCATAGCCTCGTTAAACACTAATTTGATGATTGCTGCTGGTATTTGCCACCCAAGATGCATTTGGGCAGGCTGTAGACAGCAGATCAGGAAGCATATCTAGGCTTTTGGGTGGGAAGGGGAAGCACTCACACTTAATTGCCAGCCGTTGAAATCCTCATTTTTCTGGTCTAGAACTGTTGCAGCTAGATTCTGGTCTCTCATTTTAAATTTGGTGATAGGCATCAGGTGATGTTTGTTATGACACCTGTCAAAATATGCAGCTGTTCTTACTGGAACATGAATTTGAATGTTTGGCCTTAGCAAATTTTACCTGATCTTACTGGTTGTTCCATCTGTTCCAAGGTCTTTGGATTATCTATCTTGCTTTTAAGAGAGATTTATTTTTTCTGGTACCATTCAATTTTGCCTTCTTTTATGCTATTAATATATTAAAGGGACAGTGTCAACTTGAAAATTATATTCTCTGAAAATGTTGAACCTATTATAATTAACTCATTGGGGGAAAGGTAACTCATTGAGGGGGGGAAAAGTAACAAAATAAATTCCCCTTGTCTGTACGCTTTACTATACACAAAGCTGCTTTAAGAACCCCAAAGGCTATCAACAGGTTTTAAATTTAGGGACTTTCAATATGGAGACCACCAGGACTTGAGTTAAAGGAGAACTCCAGTAGCTGGCAGTAGAAGTAGGCTGTTCACTTTTGTTCACTAGCTTTTCAAGTGAGTAATACTGTCAGTGTTACTTTCGCTGTTCTGCTGGATAGCCAGTCAATTTCTCCCTTGCTGAGAAAAACCTTATAAACATCAACTGGAGAGTAGAAAACCCTTTTAATAATATATATGCGTTTGAATTTCAAGACACACTGTTTGTTTTTATATACTTCTGTATGGAGGTGTACTTTTTATTTGATCAGCATCAGTGTATTCAGTACAGTACTGAATAATATATAATAGAGGACCTGGACTCCACCAAAAGGTGTTTATAATCAGAGTCTCCGATCTTGCAGAGGGCTGCACACAGCCAGTCCTCGATTTGTGCATCACATCTCTTTCCCTAGTGGGATTTCATCTGGATGTATGTGTCCACCTATGTAAAGGCCCTTTGTAGGGCTGGACTTAAGTTAGGCAATACAGTTCAGACCACAGAACAGCAGGTAACCAAGTACAGGGAACACTTTTAGGCAATATAGTTGACACTTAATTTTGTAGAATCCAAGGCTGGGAAAGATCATTCTTCTTCGAGTGCTTGCTCATATCGATTCCCATTAGGTATGCGCACGCTGCGTGCACGATCGTCGGAGAATTTTCTACCCTAGCAACACCCGGTGGGTCGGCTGTGGAGCCCCTGGAGTGGCGCCTTCATGGCGCTGGATATATACCCCAGCCGACCCAGCGCCCCCTCAATTCCTTTCTACCACCCCTGACGGTCATTGGAACTGTGGAGCGCGGCATAGCTGCTCTCCACTCTCCCTAGCTTAACTTGTTAGTTCTTATAGATAGTTGTAGTTATATTCTTTAGATTAGTTGTTGTTAATAGTTCACTCATTAGTTTAAATAGTTGTAAATAGTTAGCGGGGGTTAAGGTGGCTATATTTCCCCCCTTCTTCCCCCGGCGCACAGCCGGGCTCATGCCCAAGGCTCCTGGCTTTAAGCCGTGCGCGTCCTGTGCTAAGCCTATGCCAACAGGAGATCCTCACGACTCGTGTCTGAAGTGCTTAGGAGAGTCTCACCAGACAGATAAGTGTAAAATCTGTAAGACTTTCAGACCCAGGACCAAAAAGGAGCGGGACTTTAGACTTAAGCAGCTCCTCATGGAGGCGGCACTTAGCCCAGATCCTCCCTCAGCGCGCCAAGTCCCGGCACTGAGCGCCTCGGTGCTCAGCGCCCCTGCGGCACCCATCGGTACTGCACCGCGAGCAGACGTGGATAAGGCCACACGGCACCATCCTCCCTCGGCACCGCGTCCGCCACAAGCGCCTCAGCGCCGTTCCCTGTCTCTGGGACATAAAAGACCCCGTAAGACCCAGGACGCCGCGGTCCTACAGGCACTGGCTCCCCCGGCACCGGTGGTAGAGCTGCGTCCACCTCTAGAGCGCCAGAAGGCACAGATATCCTCAACGCCATTAACTCCAACACCGGGGGGTAGGGCCATTGAGTCCGGTGCCGACTGGCTCACCGCCTCGTTCGGTGGCAGAGCCCTGTTTCCTGTCTACTCCGGAGACCTTCACGACAGCAAAAGACCTCATCGCCCTCACGGAGCCGGCACCGTCTCAGCCCGCGGCACCGCCTGCTCTTCGGACCATGCAATCCAGGGGCAAGCCTGCCCTGGTACACCCGCCATCTCCGAATGTGGACTCGCGGCACCACTCCCGGTCTCAGAGCAGGTCCCAACGCCGCTTGCAGTCCCGGCACCGATCTTCACCCCGGCACCGATCGTACTAGCAGCCTAGGTTTTCTTCACGGCACCGATCTACGTCTCGGTACCGATCGGAGTCTAGACGCAGTTCTTGGCACTGGTACGAGCGCCGCTCCAGTTCGAGAGGTCGCTCCCAGCAACAAGTCTACAGGCGCTCTTCGTCATCCCGATCCAGATCCGGATCTCAGCACCGACATGGCCAGCGGCACCGCTCTCGATCACGGTACCGCTCACCGGCACCGCGCAGGGACCGCTCGCCTATGGACCGGCACCGATCAGCACCGTACCAGACCGAGCCGATGCAGACACGCTCGGCACCGCCCTGGCCCTCAAGATCGGCATCTCGCTCATCCGACGGGGCTTCCCGATCAGCGTACCCTGCTCAGGGTCAGGGGGCAGAGGGCCCTGCACAGGACCCTACGCATTGGTCTTTCTGGACCGCGTGGGCATATCATCAGGCGCAAGGGGCTCCACCATCGGCCTCTCGCTCAGCGCAATCCGAGCCCAGAGTCCCAGAGGCCACCATCTCCCGTCCTCCCCCAGGGGGCATGGAGGCTCCCATGCCTACACCAGCACAGGCCCCAGACCCCGGGGCAAGAGATCCTCCGCATCAGGGACCCTTAGAACCGGACTTTCATTTGGATCCCCTACCCTGAGGCATCCTCCTCATCTTCCCCGGATGAGGCGGTGGCGGGCACAACAGCCTCAGGCCCACCCCCAATAGATCTCCGTGCCCATCAAGACCTATTATATAGGGTGGCATGCAACATGGACCTCCAGGCGGAGGAGATAGTAGAGGTACAGGACCCGGTGGTGAGCATCCTGTCGGCTGATGCCCCATCCCGGATGGCGTTACCACTGATTCGTACGATTCAGGCTAATGCCAATACCATATGGCAAACCCCTGCCTCCATTCCACCCACTGCCAGAGGTGTAGAGAGAAAGTACTTTGTCCCCTCCAAGGACCATGAGTACCTATATACACACCCTCCACCGTGTTCACTAGTTGTGTCCTCGGTGAACGCAAGGGAGCGCCATGGCCAGCAGGCAGCAGCGCCCAAATCGAAGGACACTAAACGCTTCGATTTGTTCGGGCGTAAAGTGTATTCAACGGGGGGTCTGCAGCTCAGAGCTGCGAACCAACAGGTGCTCTTGAGTCGCTACAGTTACAACTCATGGAACTCCATGGGTAAATTCAAAGAGTTGGTTCCCCAGGACTCAAAAGAGGAGTTTGGGGCCTTAGTGGAGGAAGGTAAGAAGGTGGCTAGGACCTCCTTACAAGCCTCCCTGGACATAGCGGACTCTGCCACCAGGACACTAGCATCTGGGATAGCCATGTGACCTGGCTCCAGGTTTCGGGGTTACCGCCAGAACTGCAGCAGACCCTGCAGGATCTACCGTTCCAGGGCCAGGGGTTGTTCTCAGACAAGACGGACTCTTGGTTGCAGAGCCTCAAGGACTCGAGAACCATCATGCGCTCCCTGGGGATGCATGTCCCAGGACCCCAGCACAGGCCCTTTAGGCCCCAGCCACAAAGGTTCTATCCTCCTCCTTCTCCTCCTCCGAGACAGGACTTCCCCAGAAGGAGGGGATGACACGGTAGACGGAGGTCGACCGGCCCTCAACACGGTCAGAACCAGGGCCCTCCTAGGCCACCTTCAGGACCTAGGCAAAACTTTTGAAGGTGCGCTCAAGGACGGCGCGCCGGCCACTACCTAGGATCCATTTCCTTCCTTCTGGGATCGCCTTTCCCGTTTCCACCGTGCTTGGTCCCTTATAATCTCGGACCATTGGGTCCTTCGCACGGTGGAGAGGGGATACGCTCTCCAGTTTTCTTCTTTCCCCCCCTCCCACCCTCCTCCCCGTCCCTCTTCAGGGACCTTTCTCACAAGCATCTCCTTACACAGGAGGTTTCTGGGCTCCTCTCTACGGGGGCCATAGAGGAGGTTCCCCCGGAGTTATGGGGCAGGGGGTTCTAATCCCCAAGGCAAAGGGGGTCTGCGACCCATTTTAGACTTACGCGGGCTCAACAAATTCATAGTAAAGTTGAAGTTCTGCATGGTCTCCTTGGGGACCATCATCCCTTCCCTGGATCCTGGAGACTGGTACGCCGCCCTCGACATGAAGGACGCATATTTTCATATAGCGATATACCCCCCTCAAAGGCACTTCCTTTGCTTTGTACTAAACAATGGACACTACTAATTTTCTGTCCTTCCCTTCAGATTGTCTGCTGCACCAAGAGTGTTCACCAAATGTATGGCTGTCGTGGCAGCATACCTTCGTCAACAAAGGATACAGGTGTTCCCGTATCTAGACGACTGGCTAGTGCACGCCCGGACCAGGGAGCAAGTTCAGGCGCACGTCCAGATAATACTACAAACATTCCACAAGTTAGGCATTCTACTCAACAAAGAAAAGTCCACTCTGGAGCCAACTCAGAGGATAGAGTTTATCGGGGCAGTTTTAGACTCCAGACTCGCCCGAGCTCTTGTTCCAGACACTCGATTTCACACCATCGCGAATATCATACAAGGTCTCCTGGTCTTCCCGATTACCACAGTAAGGACATGCTTCGGCCTGTTGTGTCACATGTTCTCTTGCACTTACATCACCAGGCATGCCCACTTCGGCTTCGCCCACTTCAGGCCTGGGTATCGTCAGTGTACCATCCTTATCAGGACAACCTAAACATGGTGGTCACGGTTCCAAACCCAGTCTTGACCGCCCTTACCTGGTGGCTGGATCACAGGGCGGTTTGCGAAGGAGTGCCGTTTCACGCCCCACAACCCTCCCTGCACCTGGTCACGGACACTTCATCTCTAGGCTGGGGCGCTCACCTCAGGGAGCACCATACCCAGGGCCTGTGGACCCCATCCCAACTAGCCCTGCACATCAATGTCCGAGAGCTGATGGCGGTGCGCCTAGCATGTCAGGAATTTCTCGGTCTCCTACATGGCCGTTGTGTGTCAGTCCTCACAGACAACACCAAGGCCATGTTCTATATCAACAAGCAAGGAGGAACCCGGTCGTCTCTCCTATGCCAAGAGGCCATTCACCTGTGGGAGTTCTGCGTTGCCCACTCGATACATCTCATGGCATCGTTCCTCCCTGGAGTCCAGAACACTCTAGCGGACTGTCTCAGCAGATCCTTCCAGACGCACGAGTGGTCGATTCGCCGGGATATCATCCATTCCATCTTCCAGAAGTGGGTATTTCCCCAGGTCAACCTGTTCGCCTCACAAGCCATCAGGAAGTGCCACGTGTTCTGCTCCCTCCAAGGGCGATCTCCGGGCTGCCTGTCGGACGCTTTCCTCCTATCATGGAGAGACCAGCTGTTCTACGCTTTTCCTCCATTCCCACTGGTCCACAGGGTGCTGCTCAAGCTACGCAGAGACAAGGCACGTATGATTGTAATCGCTCCAGCTTGGTCAAGACAACACTGGTACACCACGCTTCTGGAGCTATCGGTGCAAACTCCGATCACGCTTCCCTTGTGCCCAGACTTGATCTCTCAGGACCACGGCCGACTGTCACCCCGACCTGCAATCGCTCCACCTTCCAGCGTGGATGCTCCATGGCTGAATCGGACAGAGCTACGATGCTCACATCCCATGCAACAGATTCTGCTGGGAAGTAGAAAGCCCTCTACACGGACCACTTACTTAGCCAAGTGGAAATGGTTCTCCTGTTGGTGCGAGCAGCAGGCCACGCCCCCCTTGCAGGTGTCTCTTCCTCTTATACTTGAATATCTCCTATCCCTGAAACAGCAGGGCTTGGCGATATCTTCAATCAGGGTTCACCTGGCCGCTATATCGGCGTTCCACCCAGGAGAACACGCTTCCTCGGCCTTCTCTCACCCGATGGTCGTCAGATTCCTCAAGGGCTTAGACCAGCCATACCCACAGCAACGCCAACCCGTTCCGGCGTGGGATCTTAACCTGGTTCTCTCCAAGCTCACAGGGCCCCCGTTCGAGCCATTGGCTACCTGCTCACTCCTTTACCTATCTTGGAAGACAGCCTTCCTTGTAGCCATCACTTCAGCAAGGCGTGTTTCTGAAATCAGGGCGCTCACATCTGAGCCTCCGTACACAGTCTTCCATAAAGACAAGGTGCAGCTTCGCCCCCACCCCGCCTTTCTTCCCAAGGTAGTATCAGCATTTCATGTGAACCAGGATATATTTCTCCCAGTCTTCCATCCTAAGCCGCACGCCACCCGTCAAGACCAGCGTATGCACTCCTTGGACGTACGCAGGGCCCTGGCTTTCTATATTGAGCGTACGAAACCATTTAGGAAGACGACGCAACTATTCGTTGCAGTGGCCGACCAGATGAAAGGCTTACCGGTCTCCTCACAACGTCTCTCCGCTTGGATCACGTCCTGCATTCGTGCTTGCTACGACTTGGCCAGTGCCCCGACGCCGCACCTCACCGCCCACTCCACGAGGGCCCAAGCCTCCTCGACTGCCTTCCTGGCTCAAGTCCCAATCCAGGACATTTGTAGAGCTGCAGTTTGGTCATCGGTCCACACCTTCACCGCTCACTATGCGCTTGTACTGCAGTCCAGAGACGATGCTGCATTCGGATCAGCGGTTTTGCACACAGCGATGTCTCACTCCGACCCCACCGCCTAGGTAAGGCTTGGTAGTCACCTAATTGGAATCGATATGAGCAAGCACTCGAAGAAGAAAAAACGGTTACTCACCTTTATAACTGTTGTTCTTCGAGATATGTTGCTCATATCCATTCCAAACCCGCCCCCCCTTCCCCACTGTCGGAGTAGCCGGCAAGAAGGAACTGAGGGGGCGTTGGGTCGGCTGGGGTATATATCCAGCGCCATGAAGGCGCGACTCCAGGGGGCTCCACAGCCAACCCACCGGGTGTTGCTAGGGTAGAAAATTCTCCAACAATCGTGCACGCGGTGCGCGCAAACCTAATTGGAATGGATATGAGCAACACATCTCGAAGAACAACAGTTACAAAGGTGAGTAACCGTTTTTGTGATCATCTAGTCTGACTTCCTGTATAACACAGGCCAGAGAACTTCCCCAAAATAATTCCTAGAATATATCTTTTTAGAAAAACATCCAATCTTGATTTTGAAATTGTCAGTGATGAAGAATTCACCATGACCTTTGTTAAATTGTTCCAATGGTTGATTAATTATGTAATATAGCACATTTATTTCAGTCATAAATTAGTATTAATATACTCAGTCCTTCTTGCTTTCTCTTTTCCCATGTAATCCGTTGATTATTGAAGCAGATATAGGCCCTTTTCCTGTCTTTGATCCATAGGCTTATGAGATTAAATTTCATATGCTGAATTCTACAATCCATTTATCAGACCTTTATAATACTATTGTTATTGAGAGGTTATAATAATCAACAAATATCATTGCTACTTCTCATTTTTGTTCCAGGTAATTGAAACAATGTATAAAAACAAAAATAACCATCCTTTCTCCATATTGATACACTCTCTGCCAATCACCTCTTCCATCTTGAAATACTGCTATTCAAAAGCACCCAGTGTTTTCAACATGCAAATGATTACCTCATCCATTCACACTGCTCACTTTCCCCAACTCTTGTACCATTAATACTGCCCTATTAGAGGAAGGATGGTGTTATGATTATGGCAGTAGACTCAGTGCCCAGACTCTCTGGGGGACTTTGAGCAAGTCACTTGCACCAAGGACGATAATGGTTGGTCTGTATTGTCTGTTTAGATTGCAAGCTCTTCGGGGAAAGATTTCTCTCTTCCTATTTTCTTTTATGGACCCAGCACAATATGGCCACAGTCTTGGTTGGCTGCATATAGTCGTATGTAAATTTCATAGCTGAATGTTAACATTATGTCTGTGGTATTTCCGTGCACCTCATACATGGTTGCACAACATTGATTTTCTTTGGTCCTCAAATTAAATATAGCAAGAAACTATTTATGACCCACTCTGATTAAATTTGGGAAGTGGTTTCCATTCTAAGCCCATGTATTCAATCATTCAGAACTTCCTGAAACTTTCAAATCTTGGGCTGAAATTTTCCATTACTTGATTTCTACCTGAAAGTTTTGGACAGTTTCAACAAAACAGTTCAAATGCTTTTAAGCAAAAGAAGCGTGGGAAAAAATACTGTATCCATTATAAAATAATAATTTTGTGACTTTGTTGCTTAGTAATGTAATACTAATGCTGAAATGATTGAAATTTACCATGGAAATTTACTTTGATTTTACCGAAACTCACATACTTATCATGTGTGACAGTACACTCTTAGGGCCTGATTCCATTAAAACAATATGTGTTTTTAATGTAGCCAAATGCAAAGGTATACACTAGGAACAAGGATTGCAGATCATATCTATAGAATGGGGGACTGTATGCTGGAAAGCAATGATCTGAAAAGGATTTTCCAGCATAGTTGACAAGCAAGACAAGACATAACAAGAACCATACAGTGTGTGTGTGTGTGTGTGTGTGTGTGTGTGTGTGTGTGTGTGTGTGTGTGTGTAACTAGTAAAAACCATACTAGTTCAGCTTACTACATAGAACAACATGTGACAGTGAAAATTTGCTGGTTATGTATAGGCCATCAAAGTTCACAGCCAGATTAACTTTGATTAATTTTCTCATCCTTTGATGTACACTGTCTGAGGAAGACTGTGCTAGTGATTCAAAAGCAAATGCCCTCTATGAAGTTTACTGACCAAAGGCCTGGCTCATTGATTCTTTCTGTTGGTTTCAGTGAGTGCTGAATCAGGCCTAAAGGCCTGCAAAAAAATTGTGCATGTGAGTAGTCCCATTGAGTTGAATTACTCATGTGCATAAGTGAGTTCAATTGCATTACTTGTGTCCATAAATGTTGGCAGGTTCTGGACGAAAATTATTAAAACTGGATAGGTTAGAGAGAAGATACTTTATCATATAGAAAGTGTCAGTAAGTGTTTCAACAACTTTCACAGTGAAAATTGTTTAAAATATTTAAGAATACAATATGCTATACATATAGATAAAGTTGCAGAAAAAGTATATTACAATTGTATTACTTTAGAAATTGTATGAAATCATGTATCCAAGACTACCGTATATACTTGTTTATAAATGGGTCTACACCAAAATTTGATGATTTTAAACTCTATGGAATCAATTAATTGATTACCTTATACATTGTCGTTTTGTTTACCTGGAGTGTCTGCAGGCATGGAGCCCCTCAGCTCCCATTGGCTGGGAACGGCAAACCGCGGCCACAGGGAGCTGAGGGGCTCTGTGCCTGCAGACGCTCCAAGTAAACAAAACGTCCTGACGGGCCGGGAGTCAACATTTTCCAACCCCTGAAATATGGGGTCGGCTTATGAAAGGGTCATACATTTTTTGCTATTTTTACCTATCTATTTTAGGGGGTCATGTGAACCCGCAGTGTTCTATAAACTATGTTTTATGTATGGGAGTCTAAGAAATTCCTAGCATCTGATGTTCTTTATTCTTTTTTCTACTTTGACTAATTTTTTCACTTTTTGTCTTTTGTGATCTATTAAAGTGATGCAGGAGAACATTTAAATTAAAAAAATCATAAATTGTTAGTTTATAAACCATGGGGCCCTGAGCAACCTAGTTATACCGACCTAGGTCCCGGTGTAGACAGTGCTATGGCTTCTCCCATCGATTTCGCTACAGCCTCTCAGGGAGGTGGAGTGCTGCACAGACAGGAGAAGCTCTCCTGTCAGCATAGGTCGCATCTTCAGTAAGCGCTGCAGCGGCACAGCTGCAACAGTGCATCTCTTTTAACTAACTTTTTTTCCCTTTTCCTTCTAACTTACTTTCTTCTACTTTATTATCTGACTATCAGCATTCATGATTTCACTTTACTCTGAGTCTTAAATATTGTTTGGTTCATTTACATGGGAATTTTATCTAAGTAAATCTGGAATTTGGCTCTCTTCATATTTACAGTATCATATCTCCTATTGCCAACTCCAAATGTTCAAAAATCATAAATACCCCAAAAAAATCATGAGATTGACTTTAAGATCATGAGACTTAAAAAAGTAATAAATGTGGAGTTCTTGTGATTTGCTTTCTGGTTTCTGAGCCTTTAACGTGCACTTGGGCCATGTTTCCAAGCTTTTTTTCACAGCAATGAAGGTTAGAAAGTTACCAGTACTTTTTCTTTTAATGAAAGGTAAGACTCTCACAATATCACTTGTTTTCAGGCGCTGGGTCTTTAAATAAAACATAAAATAAAACATAATATATCCCGAGACGCGTGATAAAGTTGCAAGAGTTGGCAACTCTGAAAACTTACCAGAGTAGTAATTTAGCAGATTTGAAATGAAGAGAAATCTTTTCCCTATTTTACATCTGAGGTTTTTAGCTTTCTTTTCTTTGTACAATGTAGATTTATATTTTGCTGTGTTTTTTTCATATAAATAGAGAAGATTTGTCTTTTAAAAGCTTAAACATTGCAAGAATCTTGAATGTTTATTGCCTGAATTTTCACCTTTCCCTCTCCCCCAAGTGTGTTTTTTGTTTTGTTTTTCCTTAATACTTTTTTGCCCTAGGTCTCAGTCTTGCTCCCTTTAATGTCAGTGGCAAAATTCCCTTTGACTTTAGCAGGGTCAAAATTAGACTTGTTGTTCTGAGTAACACTAAAGCTATTTAAACAAAAATGGTGCGAGTATTTGTTTTGAGCAGTAAGAGCACGCTTAGAAGAGAACTGCAGCAGGTTTTCCTCCACTGCAGCTTACTGGGGAGCTGTTGCAGAGAGGATTGGGTGTTGCTTACAAGCTGCCAAGTTTTGATGAATTGGGACTGAGTGTTTTGTTTACTTTGTAGAGACAATCAGGGGGAAAAAAGAGACAAGACTTTAGGGAATATTACAATAATAATGAGAGAACAAGCGTCACCTGTTCTTGCCTTTATTTCCACAAAGCTTCAAAGGGTTCCTTCCTTTTCTTAGCAGAAATATTAATCACTAGTGGCTATCACAGATAGTGTGTAGTTGTTAAAAGTTTACCTAGAGTTAAAGCTCCAGAATACTAATTGTTGCAACTTGTTCTTTAAGCAACTTGTGAAATACCTGTAGTCTTAAAGAATTCTCTTTATATTCCATATATAATATTCTTTGTGCTTTCCTGGGTAAATCTGATTACATGATCCTGTTCAACTTGAATATTTTTTTTTATTGTAAGAGGGTAGTGATGCCCTCACAGCTTGTAACCTAGATATCTCCAAGGTAATCATGCGCAAGACAGTTCACATAGAAATTCTTTTCAATGTAATATATTTAAATTTCACATTTCTTGTTCAACTATTGTTTTAGTTTTCATGTTTTATTTCTCATCACTATAATTTATTCATATTGTAAATATACCTAGGTTCTCCTATTTGCAGATTCAGCAGTATGCTATTTTAAAACTACTAACCTACTATTCATGATGTTTTATAATCCAAAATCCTGTCTGTCCACTTAACATCGCCACACATCACCATGTATCTGAGTACCTTCCATATCAAATCAGTAGCAATAGTGAACTCCCTAATGAACTGCTTGGAGTCTCCAGCTGTTATCCCTTTTTAAAGAAAAAACTGTTATTTTTTTTGTTTCCTCGTGTTTTAGGTTGTTTTGATTTGTTTGTTACATATTTTTATTTTTTGTGGAAGGTGCTTGAGTAGATGGGGAGGCAGAGTGTCAATGTTGTTAGTCATTCTCTCCATCAGTGTTTATTAATTTGGCAATATACTAAAAATTATTTCTTTCCAAACTGTAACAGTAGATTTTTATCCTGTGTTCTGCTTATAGTAGCAAATATATTTTTTCTGCTATCTCAATATGCACACACCCAACTCCTCAATTTGTTACATATTTAACAAAAAAATACTGTTTGGATGATTAATTACCTCACAATTTAAGCAAATCTTTATAATTACATATTCAACTATGACATTATTAAATTAATGTAGAATTGTTTTGTTTCATCTTGTTTCAGTAATTATTTAAAACCATATGTATTTATTTCAGAGAGCAACATTTTAAGTATTGATATTTTTACTATAGATATGTTTTTCTTTCAGATATTTTAATTACTTAATAGAAAGATGATCTTATATTATTTTCATTGTGCTCATTGGTTCTGTGCTAACTTCTTAAAATGTATTTAGATTATTTTCTTTGGTTCTATGTTTAGTGTATTTTTTATCTTTAGGATATGTTCATCTTGCTTTTTTTTTTTTTTTTTTGGCAAGGTTCGTTACATTTGCAGTACTAATATTCTCAGTATATTTTTTCTTTGTTATTATCCTTATATTAAGACCATCAAAAAGATTTTTTTTTTTTTAATCAAAAGGCTCAACATCAATGCCTCATAGGACAGTGGAAGCTGTGTTTGGGTTTTTGTTTTTTGGGGTTTTGGTTTTTTTTGGGGGGGGGGTAGATTTGCCATTTTCTACTAGAATGAGGTCTTCCATGTCAGCTCCTTTGGCACTGGTTTTCTTACTCAGCAGGAGGAAACTGAAAGACATGCCTTTGAGCAACATGATGTGATGGTGTCACAGAGCAACAAATCAAAGTCCTGTTGTTTAGACCAAAATTCTTATTGAGCTCTGTTAAGTCGGTTAAGTCTTCAAAGTCAGCACTTTCTCTCATTCTCTCATTAGATTACTTTTTACTTTTTATCAGTAGAGCTTGATGAGACTTAACTGAAGATTCACAAGAGTCATATTGCAGTTTGGTCTTTGCCTTTTTCATCCTCCATTCTCCCTGTGAAATTCTACTGAACTGCTTTTAGAGCCCATTATGCTCATAACCTTTCCTTCCACCGTGATACACACATAGGTCACCTTGCAGAGTCTTTTGATAACAACGATTCACAATCATCCACCTTCTAAAAAGATTTTTAGTAACTTGCTATTGCTTCTCTCATGCTTTCAAGGTCTTTCTCAACGTTTTTCTGTCACAGCAGTTTAAAGATAATTATTCCTCTTCCTCAATCTGAAAAAAGCCACAGATTCAATTTTTAGATGTTAGAAATTGTACAGTAGGTAGAAAATATAGAAATATTTTTGTTGGTTTCTTTTAAAAAATTATTCTAGAATAAAAATAAATCCTTTTTATGACCAAACCCCTTGAGATACAATTTATAGGAATGCCATAGATTTTTTTCCAAGGGAAGTTTATTTGTTTATGCTTTATATCTAAGTATTTTGAGGGTTGTAACACTTACAAACTGGCAAAGATTTGTAAAATCTAAAATAAAGTAATGATCATTATTTTTCCTCAGAAAAATAAGTTTACAATTGTTTGTTAAATTAACATAATGTAATGTTTTCATATGGGTGCTGCTGACCTACACCAGTTTTACCTAAGAGTAACCACATCAAAATCATTTAACAAAAATGAAGATAGATCTTCCTAGATCCAATATGCGGGGGAGGGAATGAAGCTGATTTATCTGAGAACAGTTTGGATCTCAAACTTGATTGTCCAACAAGTAAAACATCCCAGGGTTTTTCTGTAAACAAAGTTAGTTCTTAAAATTAAGATGTGTATGCACGCACGCACGTTTCTCCCTTTCTAAAGGACAATTTGCTGATCTGATTTGACCTGCAGTTACAAAATATTGGGTAGGTTGACTGATTGGCGTGCCCTATCAGAGTTTCAAGTTAAAAGTTGGTTTCCCTCCTTACCAGAAGGCAGCAGTTCCTTTTACCACATTTTCATGAGAGCATATGCATAGCTATGTGCATTCGTCCCAAAGTGCAACTTGCGAAGCAGAATAATTTAGCGAAGTAACTAACCAAGCAAGCAAATCATCCATTTTTTCTGCTATTCATAAGGTATGCAAGGAAACTGAGGTGGGAGGGCAGTGCCAGTCAGTGCCTTCAGGGTTTTTAAGTTCAGGTTGGCAGTCTGTTTAGTGCACAGTAAGTAACTGAATTTCAGTTGTCTGATCCTCGTGTATACTTGCCCTGGCTGCTGGCCAATAAAATTTTCCAGACATGCTTGGATCACATTACTGTAGTAAAAATTATTTTACTTAAAAGAATTCTAACTATATTATCAAGATTTATTCCAAGAGAGGCAACAGAGAGAGAAATAAAAACACCAGTGTTTTGGATCCTTCTGGGATGTCAGCATGGGTCACAAAGAGTATAAAATAATAAAAATCTAGGGGGTGGAAGCACGGTATTGATCTTTTCCTTCCTGTGGACTGGCTCCATGCTGCAGTAGTCTTTGATGGACGCTGTGACATCACAGCAAGGTTCATACTAATGGATTGCATTTGAATGGTTTCTGGCCAGCTGCCCTGAATGAAGTAGCACATCATTTGTGCTTAGCAAATAATAAATTAATAATACAAATAAAGTATATTTGTAGGTAATACTGTGTTGGATGCCGGTCCTAACTGAGCTGTTGGGGACTTTCAGCATGTACCAAAATTGGTATGTGACTTTTTGCAGGACACTATGAGTTCCCATAGCTTTCTGCATTAGAAAATAATTAAATGAGTTTCTCTGCTCACACAAAGGAAGTGTGATTTATAAGCCAGATACAGTTGGCCTTCAGCTCCGTTCATCTCTCTAATATAAGGTGACACCAACTTTCGTGATACAGCTTAGTAATGTGGTTCTTGGTTACTCCTTCCCTTTCTGCCTCTGATAGCATACCCACACACACACACACTAGTGGCCTCATGTGCAGCAATGTAAAGGATCAATAACTTTCCAAAATAGACAGTCCCAAAGCTTGTTTACATATTCTATGATTTGTTAGTGAGAGGCATGTTTCCTCTGTGGCACTGCCTGTGGACCGAACTATCCTGATTTGGTTCCCAGCTCAGGTCTCCCACATGTCATTACTGCTGCCGTGTTACTGGGTTTTATTGGTTTTACAAAGAGAGCCAATGATACAGCCTTGTTCTGAGTTCTTTTCAGGGTTGTTATTGGTATGACACCTTCATCAACAAAAATTGCTTCTAAGCCTTCCGATTTTTTTCCATTTTATAGTCCACATTTTCTGAAGCTTTGCTACACAAACTGGACCTAATTTGCCTTTTACTTGACACAGAAAAATCTATTAGAGTATATCATGAGTTGCGTGGATCATACCACACCAGTATGTGCCAACTTTTCTCCAAAATAACCATACTGTCTATGCATTTCTCATTATTACTTCTTATCAGAATTATTACTTGAAGGTTGAATTAGAGCTCATTGATCCATCATTGTGGTAGAGAATATGGTCAGCCTTAGGTCATGTTTGCCTTTTTAGATTTGCAAGATAGGCATTTAAGGTTCATAGCATTCTGCTACAAAACAATTTTAGCTTAGTGTTCCCTCATGAAGAGATTCTGCAGTGCATACACTTTGGTTGTCCCCAGCTTGCATGCCTGGCTCTCTAGTGATCTGGGCATTTTTTCTTTCTTGTTTTGTCCTGTATTGTGCTTGATCACTAATCAGTATAAGGGCATATTAACCTCTTTGCTTTTGGTTTGATAACTTTTTTAAATGTTTCCTTAAAGGAATTACAAAGGCATTTTTGCTTTCTTAATCTGTGTTGTATACTTGATGCTTTATGCAACTAGTGTGTACTCCTACAGAGGGAACACTTCAGTCTCTAAGAGGAGCCTTTGGGGATACTTACCTTTGAAGAAAGGGAATTTACTTAGATGTAATTGGAGTTCTCTTAAAGTCATAATTAGTGAGTGGTTTTCTGGTTAAGATTCTGTCTTGTTTAAAAAAAAAATCTTTAGAGACAATGACACGTATATTTCTCCCTTTGACACATGTGCCTCATAAGAGCAGGAACAAAATCTCATCATCTTTCTAAAAAGCTCCTGAGTCCTGTTTATGAGAACTGGACGATAATCCCTTTAGTTTAGAGTATGCCATCAGGTTAGTGTACTAGACTTATAGGCAAGTGTTCTCTCTCTCTCTCGTCTTCCCCCATCATAGTTTACCCGTTTGTTACTAATAAGGATCAGATTCTTCCCTCAGATAGTTTTTCTCAGTGTCCATTGAAGTGTGCAAATACCTGAGAGCAAATAAGGTGCAGAGTGGGTCTGAGTCTCAAGTCAATTAGGATGCTTCAGCTACTCGCAGGACTGAGTCCTTGATTACTGTATCTTTTTTTACTTTCTAATAACATTAAAAGAAAGCAATGTTTTTGTTGAAAATATTGGTTAAAGTTCTCCTTTCCCCACCCCTTCCGTTTGGTATCCTTCTGTCTCACTGCAAGGAAAACTTTATTCAGTTTGGGATTCACAGTGTAATGAGTCCTTCCATAGGAACACTACTGTCTTCACAGGAGACAATATTTAATACAATAAAAGCTGAACTAAAGGGGTAGGGGGAGAGGTAGGGAGCTGGTTGGTGTTTCAGGGCAGGGATAATCTTGGCGCAATGGATCCCAGATCCTTATTGGGGCTTTGGGTACTATTACAATACAAAGTAATAATAATAGAAATTCAAATAATATATTTTACTTCCTTGTTTTTCTTTAATTGCTCATCAGATTTCATGTACTTAGGTCACAGTATTCCTCTTGTGAACTTTTTGTCGTTTAATTTGCTATTTTCATTCTCTTACCTAGTTTCTCTTAAGGTATGTTGGTTTTCTGTCTTTATTTTTTTCTTTTTGTCTCTTTTATAGGGGCCCTTCAGATCTGCTTTTTATTTATTTGGAGGAAGCAGGAGTGCAGGGGACTGGACTAGATGACCTCTCGAGGTCTCTTCCAGTCTTACGATTCTGTGATTTAATTTGCATTTAATTTGTGTTGCTTTCTTATTTGGTTATCTGTCTTTCTCAATGTGTGTGTCATCTTTGTTTAAAAGGTACCATTAGAAAAGCCATCTTAAATTCTTCAGTACTATTTGTAAATTAGGGATTATTGTATTTCCGTAGCAACTCTATAGTTAAATCGTAGATGAGTTTCCATTCTAAACCCTTATTTTCAGTTGCTAATAAATTCCTCTAATTTCTTTTGGCCTTCTAGACACACAGTATGCTATTATTTTAAGGATGAATTAGTTGCACACTTTTACCATTGTGATTATGCTTGTCTGTATATATTTATATTTCTCTGTCCAAAAATATATGATTCTATAAAGTAGCAAACATTTTACTCATTTAACATTTAGTTATTTAATCAAGGGAAGAAGAGAATTTAGAGATTTTAATTCCTAATCACTTTCTCTAGTGAATATGCCTAGGAAATGTTTTAAGAAATACCCTATAGACCATAGTCAACAATATGCATTGATAACTGTAGCAATCAAATTCAGTAACATTTCATTATGGTTCTAGGTTCCATGGTTCCCTTTTCCATGCGGATTTTACATGCTGAACTTGAACAGTACCTAGGAAATCCCCAGGAGTCACTTGATAGACTGCACAGCATGAAAACAATCTGCACAAAGGTAAAAGCTTCTCTAGACCAGAGGTTCCCAAACTTTTTTTGCTGTGTCCCATTCTCCAGGGGAACCACATAGCCCGCCCGCTCTCCCCCTTCCAACTCCTGGTTGTCCAAGGCAGAAAGTGACTCATTGAGGGGAACAGGCGACGCACACTTGGGACGTCGGCAGGGCCTGATGGGTTCCATAGTGGGTGTGGTGTGGAGCGGAGCAGACTGGGGCTCCTTGTCCTTCTCCCCATGCCAAGAGCTTCTTGCTTCTGCAGGCTCTGGAGGGTTTAAAATACATGGGGCTGCAGCCGACTGGGTGTCTGGGCAGCAGCAGGACAGTACAGTAACTCCTCGCTTAACGTTGTAGTTATGTTCCTGAAAAATGCTACTTTAAGCGAAATGATGTTAAACAAATCCAATTTCCTCATAAGAATTAATGTAAATGAGGGGCTTAGGTTCCAGGGAAATATTTTTCACCAGACAAAAGAATACAGTATACATTTTAAACAAACAATTTAATACTGTACACAGCAATGATGATTGTGAAGCTTGGCAGAGGTGGTGAAGTCAGAGGGTGGAAGAGAGTGGGATATTTCCCAGGGAATGCCTTACTGCTAAATGATGAACTAGCACTCGGCTGAGCCCTCAAGGGTTAGCACATTGTTGTTAATGTAACCTCACACTCTACAAGGCAGCATGAATGGAGGGAGGGGAGACAGCATGGCAGAGAGAGACAGAGACACACACCATGTGCGTGTGAGAGAGAGAGAGAGACACGCATTGCCCCTTTAAGCACACTGACCCCACTCTAAGTACACTGTCTTTTTAAGTAGATTAGCAAGTTGAGACAGCAGCTGCTGCCAGCAAGCTCCCTCCATCCTGAGCCCTGTGGTGTAGCCCCCTGCTCTGTGGATGGGGTACGGGAGGTGGGGGTGGGGGAGGTAGGGGGACACCCTGACATTAGCACCCCTCTTCCCCCCCCACCTCTTCACAGCAAGCAGGAGGCTCTCGGGAGCAGCTCCGAGGCAGAGGGTAGGAGCAGCACATGGCAGTATGGGAAGGAACAGCTGAACTGCCCGGCAATTGATAGCCTACTAGGCGGACGCCTGACAGGGAGCTTAGGGGAGCAGGGAGCTGATGGGGGGCTGCCAGTCCATCCTGGTTCCAAGCCCCCATCAACTAGCACCAACAGGCTGCTCTTCCTGCAAGCAGTGGACAAAGCAGACAGCTGCTAAACAACGTTATAAGGGAGCATTGCGCAACTTCAAATGAGCATGTGCCCTAATTGATCAGCAATGTAACAACGAAACAGTATTAATCGGGATGATTTTAAGTGAGGAGTTACTGTACATAGGAGAGGACATAGGGAGTCCTCAGCAGTCAGGGAGGTGAGGAGAGGGAGAATAGCAGGCTGCTGTTGGGACAGGACTGGGCAGAACTATGCCCCCTGAAAACCTCCTCATACCCTCCTGCCCCCCCCCCCCCCCCCCCCGGGCAGTGCACCACAGTTTGAAAAACTATGCTCTATACAATAGAATCTCTTAATGTTTATGCAGGTATATTTTCCTGCCTTTACCCAAAGCATCCGGTGTAAGACTAAATTTAGGCTTTAGACTAGCCCTGGCAATGGGGTGGTATTTAAGAGCAGGAATTGCACAAGGAAGGGATTGTGCCACTCCTTCCACAGCTTCTGGGGAGTAATTTACTTTCACTCCTTTTTGGGATGTAGAATTCTTCCCTCTCTCCCCATGCCTCCCAGCTCTGTTGACTGAGGTAAGGGGGGAAATAGCTGGGGAGAAACATGGCTGCACCTCTCTCTGGCTGTCACCCAACAACCTGATAGGGACTGTTCATGCCTGAGTAGAAGGGCGTATCTTCTTGTACAGCTGCATGAAACTAGAGCATAGTATAGCTCTTACTGACCAGGAAGTCTGCTATCCCCCCTCAAAAGATATTAGCACTCTGGATAACTTACAGTGGAAGTGAGAAGGTGGCTGAGGTAGTATCTTTTATTGGACCAACTTCTGTTGGTGAGAGAGACATGCTTTCAAGTTTACACAGAGCTCTTCTTATAATGTAAACTCAGAAGCTCATCTATCTCACCAACCAAAGTCCAATAAAAGATATTACCTCACCCACCTTGTCTCTCTAATATCCTGGAACCAAGATGGCTACAACAACATTGTATACAATGATGGAAGTGTCCGTTATTTGAAAATTCTAATCAGTTATTTTTAAAGATTGAGATTTAGTGCAGTGTTAGTTCTTGTTTTTAACAAAAAGAAGAACAGGAGTACTTGTGGCACCTTAGAGACTAACAAATTTATTAGAGCATAAGCTTTCGTGGACTACAGCCCACTTCTTCGGATGCATCCAAATAAATCTAATACATTTGTTAGTCTCTAAGGTGCCACAAGTACTCCTGTTCTTCTTTTTGCGGATACAGACTAACACGGCTGCTACTCTGAAACCTGTTTTTAACAAGGGCTTTTCAGTGCTGAAGTTAAGAGTAGTGCTGTTGTAGGTACTCCTTGTACACAATTGTAACAAAAGCTTCCCTTTACAAAGTTTACAATAAATACCTCTTCTAGTATCTCAGATTAAGAGATACTGTTTTTATTTATTGTAAACACTATTATAAATTCCAGATTAGCTCTTTAAAGAACTAGCATACAGTTGTGATACTGAAAATTTTTGCAACTTTACCAGCGATAAATATGATTACCTCAGTGTTTGTCGTATTGGCTATACTTACTCTCAGAAATTCCTTGAATAATACAAATGCAGACGTTAGATAATTTCCAACATTATTTCATTATTTAAGACAGTTGGCAAGTTTTACCAATGTATTTAATAAAACAAAACATAGAAGAATGGTTAGGATTTTAAACCAAAAACCAGGACTCCATTCTTTCTGCTGTGTACAGGGTTTGGCAGATGAAGGGTTCTGTGGCTCTTGCCATACTGTTAGAAAGAAGAACTGTTTGGAAACACTTATGGGATATACAGAGTTTGGCAACTGGGAGAAGTTCTTTTTGGGACATTTTTAATCATTTTGCAGAGTGTATCTGCTGTTGGGTTTAGTGTGTGGGTAGTGTTGGTGGCCTCTCATCTGGGGGTCCCTTCTGGCCTTAAACTCTTACTCTCTGTGACTCTGACTTTTTGACCCACTGGCCTTATGTCCTGCCTCTTCTCTGACTTTCCTTCACCTGCTCCTGGATAAGCACTCTTCCTCATCTTAAAGAAACTCACCTCCTATCTGCTTCTGAGCTCAGCATTAGCATGGTACCTCCATATTGAATTTTGCATACATTGGCTGTCTGGTATTTGAAGTGCCACACTCTTTGGCATGTGTCAGAGCTTTCAGCTGGCTATATTAAAATGGGCAAATCCCAGTTATGATATAATTAACCATGATTCCCTGCCAGAACAAAGATGTCTGGTCAACCTTGAGATAAAAGATATGCATTTCCTCTTTTTATTTTCCTTTTTAAAGGAGATATTACTGTTCAGTTATTTTAAAGGCCTAACAACATATGGCTTTAGTTGTCTGCCATCAGATACATATTTTGTCTTCCAGTGCACCTCTAAGACAGGAATGGCAGGAACAGGTGTAAGGGAGAGAGTAGGGAATAAAGAGGAAGATGCACAAACAGGACAGATGAGAAATTTTACACAGTTGGTAATTTAACCACCTAAAACATTTGAAATTGTTTAGGAAAAAAAAAACTAAATCTGACATTTCTGCATATATAATTGGTCGCACAAATCTACTAACTGGGACCTTGTCTGCAGTGTTCATAAGTAGAACACATTCTCCACATTAAAAGAAAGTCATGGCACAACCAAAAAAAACCATTAAAAATAAGGGGGAATTGATGATGGGGGAATCTTTGCAGCCATAAACCAATAGTGTTTTGTTTTATTACTTTAAAAGTGAAGGAGTAATATTTCAAAATCATTAGCCCTCTTTCTCATTTACAGAAGTGTCTATGGATCCCCATTATGTAAATGTGATGATCTTGGAATCATAAAAGCCAGAGGTGGGAAAAGACCTATTAGCTCACCTTCTAGCTCCCTGCCAATGCATGATTGTTTTCTAACGCTTAGTCTAGTTTTTAATGAACCAGTGAGGTTGACACCACTTCCCTTGGGAGACTGTTCCAGTCTAATACTAATACAGTCTCATTGTAAGAAAATTTCCTCATATTCTGTTTTCCTTTACTTAATTTCATCACATTACCCCTAACTTAAACTTCTCTGTATAATCCTAAATATTACCTCTCACTCCTTGGTGTTTACACCATTCAGATATTTGTAGACATCATTTTAGCCAATCTGTGCAGATCACATTTAACTCTTTCATTCTGCTCTTAACTCAGTCTCTCCAGTCCCCTGATCATTTTACTCTTATGTGAACTCCCTCACATTTGCCAGTGTGTTTCTATAATCAGGTACACACAATTGCACTCAATATTCAAGATGAGGTCTGATGATGTTGCACTCAAAACTTCATAGGGCATGAAGTCATCTCTAAGGCTCAGACAGCTAATCAGTTTTAGTCAGTAAATACTTAGTCATGTTACAGTATAAACCAGGGGTGGGCAAACTATGGCCCGCGGGCCACATTCGGCCCACGGGACTGTCCTGCCCGGCCCCCGAGCTCCTGGCTCGGGAGGCTCGCCCCCGGCCCTCTCCTGTTGTCCCCCCTCCCCCGCAGCCTCAGCTCGCTCGCTCGCTCTGCTGCCAACACAGTGCTCTGGCCGGCAGGGCTGTGAGCTCCTGGGACAGCACAGCTGCAGAGCCCGGCCTGACCCAGTCTCTGTGCTCCATGGTGGTGGCAGCGTGGCCCGGCTGTAGCACCATCAGCCACCAGTGCTCCAGGCAGCGCGGTAAGGGGGCAGGGAGCAGGGGGTGTTGGATAGAGGGCAAGGGAGTTCGGAGTGGTGGGCAGGGGTGTGGATGGTGGTCGGGGGGAAACGGGGTTGAATGGGGGTAGAGGTCCTGGGGGGCAGTCAGGAAGGAGGGGGGGTTGCATGGGGTGGCAGGGAGCAGTCAGGGGACAGGGAGAGGGGGGGTTGGATAGGGCAGGAGTCCCAGGGGGGGACCATTAGGAATGAGAGGAGGGGTTGGATGGGGCGGCAGGGGTCCAGGAGCAGTCAAGGGACAGGGAGCAGGGGTGTGTGGATGGGACAAAGGTCCCAGAGGGGCCCTTAGAGAACAGAGGGGGTTGGATGGGGCAGGAGCCCTGGGGGGAGGGGGCAGATAGGAGGTGGGGACCGGGTCACGACCCCCTCCCCTAACCGGCCCTCCATACAATTTACGAAACCCGATGCGGCCCTCAAGCCAAAAAGTTTGCCCGCCCCTGGTATAAACTGTAGCCAAATGGGCAGGTCCTATTCAAGAGAGCTCAAGGATTGGCATAACCAAAGCTTTTCAAGTCAATATCAAGGGGCATAATCAAAGTTTCTGTGGTCAGTTAGTACAACTCCTGCTTGCATAATCCTTACTAGGATTATAATATTAGTATTCTAATTCTCCCATTGTGATAAACACCAAATTCACACAGAAAAATAAAGGTTACCCTAATCAGGGTCATGCATGTATAGCTAGAGTTTTGTTATGCATTCCTTATGCAGATTGTTGAATAGAAACTTTTCCCAGAATCCAGTTTTATTTAATCAAATATACAGCTGTTGATAGGCCTCAAGGAGGAATTTAGATCCTGTACATTTTTCCGCTGAGTTCAAATATAGCCATGAGTATAACCAGTGAAACAATCACAGGAACTGCAGAATTGCATGGCCTACAATTTGTGTCTCATTGCAAATTCTGCCTTTTTCTGCAGAACTTAAGCTTCTTGTTTTAGGGCAGGGAAACGGGGTGGAAATTGCTAGTGCACTGTGTGGTGCCACTAGCCTTCCCTGCATAAATCAATATGCTGTTAAGCCAGCATTGCAGAGAACTGTCTCCAGACAAACAGTAGCATCAGCAGCAAAGGTATGAACTGTTTCTTCCATTCATTTCGATGATGTGTTCACTTGAAAAATCTAGCTGGGACCACTTAAATGCTAATACCACCGTGAAATAAACTCTAACAAACGCTCACCCGGAGACAAAAATTTAAAAAGAAGACAAAGCTGCCTTGGACTAAAATCATCCCTGGTGTAACCAGAATGAAATCAGTGTAATTACTTCAGAGTTGCATTTAACCCATGATTATCTTCTGTTGCAAAATAAGCTCTTTCCTTTTGCCTGCCTGTTGACTAAAATGGCCATTTTTGTACGCAGTTGAAGAGGCACTAGGCTCCTAGCTGCATCTTTTGGCACCTAAGTGCCTTTAAAAATCTATTCCTTAAGTTCCTAAACTCCATTTTCAAAAGGCTTTTAATGCCTAAGGCACTTTTAAAAATAGAATTTAAGCTCTGGAATCAATTGATCTCTTTTGACAATTTTACCCTATTTCTTTTATTGTTTGGAAAGCACAAAGCACATTTTGAGTGCTACTGCACTGTAAATAATCTCTCTTTAAACTGGCATGAGCTGAAGGCACTACGTACGCAGTGCACTCGGCCCCCAGGAGAGGGAATGCCTCCTATGTTGCTGATAAACTAAACCCACCAGCTAATTAAAGAGTGAGTGGTTTAACAGGCTCTTAAGGGAGTCCCATTCAGTCTACTGTGACCAAAAAGATGAAACTGAAATGCAGTGATTTATGAGGGGATGGGAAGCAGCAAAAATAGAGTAATCTTCAGGAGTCAGAGAGACATTTGGATACACCATAGCGGGACTGGAGAAATGCAATTGGCTTACATTACAAATGAAACTGTAGATATATATATTTTCAAGATGCAGATATCTTAAGCCAGAAGCTCCAATAGTTATACATACTCATTCTCCAGATAATCCAGCAAACATAATTTTTTGCTCACTCCGTAGCTTATATTATTTAAAATCTCTAATAAATAAAAAACAGCAACAAAATCCCAACTTTGGGAAGGAAATGGAGCTGAGAGTTAGAAGGATCGTTATTTAATTAAGAACAAAAAAGACACATTCGATTTAAAACCAGAGCATCAATGAATTTATGGGATACATAAAATAAAATTTAAAAAAACCTCTTAGTTCTCTTCTGGAATCAGTTTCACATTTTTGCAAGAGATAATAATCATTCTCTTCCGGGGCATATTTGATATTTTGCTTAACAAAATGCATATGTCCCTGGTGTATGCTGTCTTTTAATGCTTTGTGAGTATCATAAACCTGAACTCTAACATCAGCACTACAGTACAAAGGCTGTCTGTTATGATTGATCTAGCTATAGTAATAATCAGTGATTTTGAAATATGTTCATGTGAAACACTCCTGTTTGAATTGTTTTACATACAGACTATGACAACTGTAGATAATTTGCGTATAATACAAAATGCTGCCTAATTCCAGAATGCCTGTTTAAACTCATGTTAGTTTTAAACAATTTTCTACAGATATTAGAAAATTTGGAGCAAGGTTTAGCAGAAGATGGAAGTATGACTAACATTACACAAGAGAACACACAAGGTAGGCATTTTTTTTAAATTTCTTTTTACAGGCAGTGTATTTTTATCATTTGCCCAAGTATGCCAGAAGTTTTCACAAGACTGCCCCAAAGCTATTAAAAGAGTACTTCTGTGATTTTATAGTCTCTTCAGCCTCTGAAATGATACACCTTATATTTTTATTTGCTGGAATTCATTTCACAGTTTCACCTTTTATTTTGATCAAATTGGTGCAGTAAATCAAATCTCCTTTGTAGTTTAAAGAAACAAAGAACATGGCTGCCATTCTGTAGTGTTGGGTGTACAAGAAAATCAATTCATTGCTGAGGCACTGGAGAGAGACCAGAGGGGCATCTGTGTTAAAAGGCTCATTGCCTCCATCAGTCTTCTCCCCTGAAATCTGAGAAACTTCGTTAGATCCAAATTTTCCCTCCTTCCCTGTTGGTCCCAGCAGATTGTATTAATTTGGAGGGTCTTTTGCTATGTATTACCCTATTTTGATTTAACATTTATGGGAGACATTTTCTTTTTTCCTTTTCATTTTAATTAACTTATTTATTCAAGATCATGGGGCAGGAAGAAAGGAGATTTAGTCAGGAGCTGCTGTTTGAGAAACCTGACAAGAAAAACATTCCTTTTTCCTGATAATTTTTTTTGGGGGGCAGCCCTATACTACCTTTAAACACGTGGGGTGGGAGGGACGGGAAGGAAGGAAAAACACAGGTAAGGATGAGGAATAACATTTTCTAAAGTGTCTTAGGCACTTGAGAGCCTAAGGCTCACTAAAAATCAATGAGACTTGTGGATCTGGGCCTTAGTATCCCAACGAGACTTAGTCGCCTAAACTCCACTACAATCCATAAAACCCTGTTTGGCTGCCTCCGAAACCTAAATTCACTCAGCACCTAAATTTTTGCTTTAAAAGTTTCCAAGAAACCAAAGATTTTGCCTCTGTGCATGTGCACAGCACCTCACTCATGGCGTCCAGATGCCTAACCTGCAGCGGGATCCTCAAATCAGGTGAAGATAGGCGGGGAGATGCCTATCTCTCCTGCTGGGCCCAGTCTGGTAAGCGTGCGGAGAGCATGCTTATTGGATGGCGACTCTTCAGAATCCAGCTGGAAGAAGGCGAAGTGGTGGTGGTGCTGCCTCCCTTATAACATTTAGCACAGTAGTTAGAGCACTTGCTTGGAATGTGGGAGACCCAGGTTCAATCTCCCTCTGCTTGATGGGGATACTGGATTTAAACAGGGGTCTCACACCTCTCAGGAAGGTGCTCTAACCATTGAGCTATGGGATATTCTGATGTGGAGTACCCTCAATCTCTCCTGCTGAAGTTGGATATATAGTGAAAGAGTAATTGGAGCTGGGGGACTGGATCTTGGGTCTCCCCAGGTGGTGCCCTAACCACCAGCCTATAGTTTCATTTGCACTTTCTCTCTCTGGCCCTATGATTATGTAAGTATTAATATAAAGTGCAACAGCTTCAACAGGAGAGACTGAGGGAGCCCCACATCAGACTATTCCTTAACCCCATGGTTAGGACACTCTTCCAAGACGTGAGAGGCCCCTGCTTAAACCTTTTTGCCCATCAAGCAGAGGTGAGATTTGAACCCAGGTTTTCCACATCCTGGGTAAGTGTTCTAATCTCTGGGCTAAAAATTATAAGGGAGGTACCATCACCACCTCCTCCTCTAGCATTTCTTGCAAGGAACCACTTAGGCACCTAAGTCATTTGACACCATGAGAGGATTGCAAGCAGAACATAAGCGCCTCCCTGACTTAAGCATCTAACTTTGTCAGAGGAGCGGGGCTTAGGACACACCCCTCCCTTTTCCATTCAGCCTTTCTCATTGGCTAGCTTAAACATCCCAGCATCATCTTTTTTATGAGGTAGCTGCCCCAATAAATATGTATGGGTGCTCAGTACACTGCTAGCTTTCAAGTTTTGTGGGCTGACGATCATCCTGGACATGCCAGGTATTTTGTACCTCAGAAGTGGCAACCCTAGTCACTTTTTGAAAAATGGGACTTAGGCACCTAAGTCATTTAAGTGCTCTTGAAAATTTTACCTGACATGAGTTTTTAGGCACTGTAACGGGGCAGATGAACCCCTTACCATGTCTAGCAAGCTAGGGGTTAAAATGTCCTATCACAGGAAGCCAGAAGTCTTTCTGCCACTGCCAACAATCTATGAATTAACCTGGTTAACATTCCTCCAGGACCCTGTTCTCCTAGAGGGTCTAGGACGGGGTAGGCAACCTATGGCACGCGTGCCGAAGTCGGCACATGAGCTGATTTTCAGTGGCACTCACACTGCTCAGATCCTGGCCACCGGTCCGGGGAGCTCTGCATTTTAATTTAATGTTAAATGAAGCATCTTAAACATTTTAAAAACCTTATTTACTTTACATACAACAATAGTTTAGTTATATATTATAGACTTCTAGAAAGACCTTCTAAAAATGCTAAAATGTATTACTGGCCTGCAAAACCTTAAATTAGAGTGAATAAATGAAGACTTGGCACACCGCTTCTGAAAGGTTGCCGACCCCTGGTCTAGGAAATCGTTGTCTACCATTAGGGTGGGAGGAGAATAGATCGGTTTGTCTGGGTACAGTTGCCAACCAATGTGAAATTTTGCTTTAAACAAATCTCTACATAAGCTAAGTGCTTTTTAGGGGGAAGAGAGGGCATGTGCAAGCACCTAGCAGCCAGATATTTGCATATGTATTCTGGTGAATATTAAATTTACTTTTTTCTGAGGACAAGACCAAAAAGCAGAAAGAAATACTTCACCTTTCACAAAAATTCGTACACAACACTCGCCATTTTCTCAAATTATTTGAAAAAATGAAGCTCCTTCTCTTTCTGTGTGGCTCTGTTTTCACCTTCTGTTCCCTCCCCATACCTGGCTTCCTTGATAGGGTTTCACTCTTTTCCACCCGTTGGCTTTCTCCCACATGGATTCCCTCCTCATTTTCCCCAGGCCTTTTTGCCATTCCCCACCCTCCTGCTAAAAGACTGACTGCTTTTTGTCACATACGCGAAGACTTCTCTCCTAGCCGCTTACTAGCTCCGTCCCCTGCAGGCTGCCCCTTTCACCTGCGGGTAACTGGCTCCTTGCTCTACACCACTGTGTCTGCAACGCCTTTAGAGCTGTGCTCAGCTCAGCAGAAGGAAGAGCTAGAAAAGCAGTAGTCAGCAGGAACCAGAGGAGGGAGTTGCTGAGCAGCTGGGGGAGATGCTGCTGTGCTTGGAGTACAACTGCCTATCTGCCAAACACTGCCAAAGGGCCCTGGGGATGCTTGCGGGGACTGTTGGCTGCTCTTGCCTGATGGGGTCGGTCGACTCTGCTCCCCGTTTGCCCCTGGGCTGCAGTTTGAGCTGCAGGAAGCTTTATATTTTTGTGGAAAATCTAGCTGAAACAAACCTTATGAACTGTGGCTGAAGATAACCTTAATTCATTATGGGGATTATGTCTGGGGAATAATTTCCTTATTGCCAGTGTGAGTAGGTGCTACACCAACCAGCCCATTACATGCATCTTCTCTAGTGTGGAGCAGAACGTCTTATTTTCCAATTGTTCAGTAGGAGGAGAGATTTAGCACTGCACCATTTGCCTGGCAGCACGTTTGTTTTCTATAAGGAACCAAGTCTGCAGCTGCACCACGCACAGAACTCCCATTGAAATGAATGGCAGTTCAGAGCATAGCGCCACTGTACAATCAGAGTCTAAATTAATAACCATTAAGAAGGAATGTTCAGATTGATAGTGTAGCAGCAAGGGCTTGCTAGGTGAGTTACTGTCATTTCTACTACAGGGTTACAGATAATAATCATCAGATATTGGGTTTCTATTTTTTGTTTCCCATGTCATTCTTTAGCCCCTTGCTGCCAGCAATAAGAATGCCTCCTGATTGTCCTTTTAGTGCATCTTGCATATTTGTTCAGCCTTCGGACTTACTGGGCCTGAGCTTGTAGCTGCTTAATGTGCAAAACTCCCATTGTCTTCTGTGTATTGAGCAGTTGTAGAAATGCATGCAGCCATCCAGGTGACATTTTCCAGCATATTTGAAAGTTCTCATTCACTGCTGTTTTTACTTTACTCTGTGCCTGTCCTGGCTACCACTTATATATCTTAATAGTGCCAGCAATAACCGAAAATGTTCTTTATAACCAAATGATGTCACAACACAAAACAATAAACTATAATCAAATGCATTCTTTTTTTAAACACATCACAATAAGTTTGAAATATATGGTATGAGCTACATAATAGCTTAATTTCCAATCACCTAACTTGAACTCAAACCAATGTAACCTCAGATTTTTTTAATAACATTTAGAGACAACATAAGCACAAAAACATTAGGAAATGCACTTGACAAACCTAAAATTGCTTCAGAAATGGGATGTTAACATAATTAGAGTTATTTAACACTGCCCTGTTTCTGCCATGGGCTCAGAAAAAAACAAAAGGTAGAAAACATGGGCTAGAATGTCCTCTCATGGTACATTCCCATGTTATGGCACTACATGTTTTACATGAACTTGGGGTGGAAAATATCTAAAATATGACTTCACACTGCTGAATGATATAAGAGAGCTATGACTAAGGAAGCTATTATAAATTAAATACCAGGTCCAATCTTGGAGACAAAACTATGCACTCAATTTTTAATGTGTCTAGAACAGAAAGTTATATTTTGTACCTGTCTCGCCAAGCTTTTATTACCTGTAATGAATGGCATTTGTAAATCATTAAAGAAAATTAACTCTCTATAACCAGCCATGGTTTTTATAACAGATCCCTTTATTGCTACACAAGAACAAAGAATTATCACTGTTCTGTTGCAACCCCCTCTTTTTTTTTTTTTTTTCCCTGTCTCTCCAACCTCAATACAGCGACTTTGAGAGTTGATTGTCAGGGTAAGCCGTAATATTTGTTTTCAAATAATTAATTCAAAATCAATCATGGACCAAATTAATATTCCTAATGTCTATTTTTAAAGAACAAAAGTCTAATTTTATTTCTAGTACTGATCTATAGAGCCCTGCATGGATACAAAATTTGTATCTGCATCTGATCCGTGATCCGCCAACATGGTCTGAAGATATAAAGCGGATATCCTCAGATTTGCACGGCTCTACTGATCTATGGTCCCTGTGACAGTGGATACATAAGGAGAACCATTCTTTTACAACATCATGAGTCTGTCTCAAACCAAGGGAATAAGAAATCTGCTGCTGCAGCCTTTAAAGCCTGCAAGCTCCAGGAGCGCGGAGAAGACAGACAGGCTCGGCAGATTTTTCCACCATATCACTAAGCCAGAGGCAATCACAAATAGTCCCAGACTCAGTGAGCTCTGACCCTGCTATGTTTGGGTTTTTAGTTGATTAAATTTAATCTGATAAATTACACAATTGTATGCTGATGGTAATAATTATTTAGATGTTTCTATGTATTTTTTGTTCTGATATTAGAAAATGTGTGGCTTCTTTTAGTATTTAATATGTTGCCTGAACTAAAAGCTGAAAGGTCCGTTGCTTTTGCATCGTTGCATCATTTATGCAGATATTCTATTCCTAGAACCAATCAAACTAGTCCCTTTGAGAGGGGCAATATTTTCTATCTGACAGTACGGCGTGGCAAAGAATTAAAAATTCTATGCTGAAGCCCAGTGATGTTAACAAGGGGGATCTTTTAAATCAGAATTCATAGGACCAATAATTGATGGCTAGAAAGAACCTCTAATTTATTTGTGCACATTCACAAGTTGCTCTTATTTTGTAGCCTCTGTTGAGCTGTGGAGGTCACGTCTGGGCCGGGTGATGTACTCCATGGCAAACTGTCTGCTAATGATGAAGGTACGTGGGTGGCAATAACTGCAGAGTTACCGTATATACTAGAATAGAATGTCAGAGAAAGTGCAAGAGAATTACTTGTGCATGGATAGGGGAAGACTACCTGACTGTACAAGGTTTAGCTTAGTGAAGAATTAATTAGACTTAGTAATTACTTATTTAATAGATAACCACTTGCAGCAATATTCTTTAGGACCATATCTACACTTATTTCTTTTGAAATCATTTCAGAGCACATGCAATAACGATACAGAATTTGCATTTTTAAATTGAATTTTTCAAACACTTAACTAAATACTGTAATTAAAACCAATTATATGCTCTCTCTGTCTTTCTCAACCTCTGTACTAGGAATGTTACTCTAGTAGCACACAGTAAGGCTTTGTGTGTGACAAAGACTCGAAGCATCCAAATACATCTTCTGCCTTGTCCATATGTCTGTGCAACAAGATTCTGACCCTGGAGTTTTTAGTCTCCTATAGCTGCAATGGAAGGAACAGTCAGAGAGTTGTTGTCTATTTTTTGCCTGTTTTTTCCCCCTCCTGTAAGCCATCCTACTCCATTTTGTGCAGCAGCAGCTTCTTGCATTCAGAAAGAGGGAACAACAAACTGCTTCCAAAGTAGACCTCATTGCCATGGAAATAGGGATGCCCCTGTGCTAAGCTTGTGGCAAGAGCAATGGACTGCCTCAACCCAAATCTTAAAGCTACTTTATGGATTAATTAGCATCAAAACCCAAGGGCAACACTGTCTGCACTATAACCTCTCACAGACCAGGCTCTGAACTTCTCCATATTCCTAGCGTTGAACCCTGTTACAGGGTTGGGGTGTTGAGAAGGCCAAAACTATAACAGGGTTCAAAAAAGAATTAGATAAGTTCATGGAGGATGGTTCCATCTATGGGTATTAGCCAAGATGGTCAGGGATGCAACCCCATGCTCTGGGCTTCCTTAGCCTCTGACTGACTGCCAGAAGTTGGGAGTGGACAACAGGGGGGTGGATACCTTGACAGTTACCTGTTCATTCCTTCTGAAGCATCTGGCATTGGCCACTGTCGGAAGACAGGATACTGGGCCAGATGGACCATTGGTCTGACCCAGTATGGCCGTTCTTATGATCCTAGTTGCCCAACCTCATTCCTGAACCTGGCTTTCCATAAAGCTGAATAAGCTACTTGTAAACCTTGTTTTCTTGATGTTTTTAACACTGAAATAATATCTCAAATAATGTACAGGTATGAAAGCGTCAGTTGCCCAGAGACTGCCTTAAAATTCAGCATTTTGCTCTTATGAGGATCCCAGGAGATGGAAATATATATTCAGAATAGTTAGAGTGAGATCAGCAGTATTCCCTCTTATGTAAATACAACAGCACAGCAAATCAGGGTGGTCAGAAGGAAGCCCCATTCTGTCTTTAAAGCAAACAAATATTTGTTTTGAATCAGAATCCTGAGACACGGTCAGTTTTCAGGAAACTCTCCTTTTTGAAATGCAGGTAGGAAAAAAAATTAAATACTGAGTCTCCATCCCAAACTTAAATCTATAACTGGAGTATAAAAATATCCAGTTAAAGAAATATAGTTAACAAACACTGCAGGCTTCCAACTAGTTATACAGTAACTTTGCTTTTAACTATACTGATTTTTTCGCCTAAGCCCCTTTAGTCACTTCTGCTCTCCTCTTCTTTTCTGCTTCTATATCCCATTTCTGCTTCTGTTCCCCTTTCATCCTTTTTGTGGTATTTTCTTCTCACTTCAGTAGTGGCATGAGCTCCAACTTCTAAGCCAGTCATCAGTGTTTCTGACAAGGTTGCGTCAAGAGAACTGCAACTCATTTTCCTTCCTGCATTTCTCAAAACCAAGTGTATTCACAATCTGTATTATAACTCTCAATCTAGGAAACTAGAATTCCAAGATTATTTCCAGAATTCAGATTTCCCACATAACAATACATGTTGCTACTGAACCCCCAGCATAGCCATTACCTGTATTAAACTTGTCCTTGAATATGTTGCATGTACCTTCCCATGATGCACATAATTTTCAAGAACTGCCTTATAAGAGTCAGAATCTTTTAAGAGCAATTTTCAAACATAAGTCATATTGCAGTTAAAATAAGGACAAAATGTGAAGATAATCTGAGCTGTATATGCCACAAATCCTCTGACAGGTAAATTGGCTGCTTCTTTATTTTTTCCTTTAAATGTTCCCAAATGTTAAAACAGTCTTAATAACAAACAATGCTCAGATATTCATCTCTGCCTTCTGCTTTAATTGATAACAAATTATTTCTTTAAATAATGATTTTTAAACGTGGTCTTTCTTGAGGATAAGCATTTTTTGAGGAAATTAATTACACAAAGCTTCAGATATCTGTAAGAGATATCAGTTGTATGTAATATACTTCTAGAGGAGTATTCATTGTAAAATATATCATTCAGTTTTGAAGCTTTTTGTTTTCCGGTGTAATGAATAAACAAACAAATTCTGGGTTTCTCCTGAACTGAGTCAGTGCAATCTATCGCCATCTAGTGACAATATATTATATTGGGATATAATTCTGTGTTGATTCTGAAGTACTTTTGTTACTTGAATCATTTGTGCTGTTGGGTAGAGTGGTGATGATGATGATGATGATGATAATAGTTATTTACTGAACTGTAATAATATTCCCTGTAACCTTGGTGTAAAAAACATTGGCTAATTTCCAGCTGTAAATTTTATTAACCTTTGGCCAAAAAAGTTAACTAGTATTTGTTGAAATATAATTATAGATTGTCTTTAAGGCTAGGATTGTCAAAGAAGCCTAAAATAATTAGTTTCCATGGGAGTTGGGTGCCTAACACCTTTGGACTCCAGCCTTAAAGATTAAACCCAATAAATTCCCCTCAGTGTCATTCTTCTTGACCATCCGGAAAGGAAAACTTACATGACCCATGGAGTTCTGTACTTACATGGCCATATTACCACAGTATATGAGCACCTCACTAATAGCCCTGTTAGGTAGAAAAGAATATTATTTTACAGGTGGTGATTTGAGGCACAGAAAAGTGACCCAAGATCCCACAGGAAACCTGTGGTGGAACAGAGAATTGAACCTGGGTCTCCTTTACCAAAAGCTAGTCCTCTAACCCAGTGGTTTTCAAACTTTTCTTCTGGCTACCCAGTTGAAGAGAACTATTGATGCCTGCGACCCAATGAAGCTGGGGATGAGGGGTTTGGGGTGTGGGAGGGGCTCAGGGCTGAGGCAGGTGGTTGGGGTGCAGGAGGGGGTCAGGGCTCTGGGCTGAGGGTGCAGGCTCTGGGGTGGGGCCAGGGATGAGGGGTTTAGGGTGCAGGAAGGGGCTCTGGGTTTGTGGGGAGGCTCAGGGTTGGGGCAGGAGATTGGTGCGCAGTGTTGGGGCACGGGCTTACCTCAGGCATCTCCCAGTCAGCAGCGCAGCTGGGGTGCTAAGGCAGGCTTCCTGCCTGTCCTGGCACCACGGACCGCGCTGCGCCCCAGAAGCATCCAGCAGCAGGTCCAGCTCCTAGGCAGAGGTGTGCAAGCAGCTCCATGTGGCTCTCACCCACAAGCACCGGTTCCCAGCCAATGGGAGTGCGGAGCCGATGCTCGGGGGGGGGGCAGCACGTAGAGCTCTGTGGTCCCCCTACCTAGGAGTTGGACCTGCTTCTGGCCACTTCCAGGGTGCAGCGCGGTGTCAGAACAGATAGGGAATAGCCTGCCTTAGCTGAACAGCACTGACGACAGGTCTTTTAACAGCCCGGTTGGCGGTGCTGACCAGAGCCGGCGCAACCCAGTGCCTTATATTCCACAACCCAGTACTGCGTCGCAACCCGCAGTTTGAAAACCACTGCTCTAACCACTTGACCATTCTTCCTCAGATATGGAATTATCTTTCTCCTGTCTTCATCATATCTAGACTACTGAATGCAGCAGCATGAGGGAGCATTCATTCCAGATCCAACTGATGCTGTGTATTACCTCCTTTCAGCAATCTGATTGATTGCAAAAAAAAAAAAAAAAAAAAAAAAAAACCTGCATTGCATTTTTACTAATTCAACCTGAAACATTTTAATTTTTAAAAAGTTCCATCCCAAACTTTTGCAGTCTTACCAAATTTGTTAACTCACTGAAAAATAAACTCTTAAATAACATCCCTGTGTATAATATAGATGCACTCTAATTAAAAGCAAGTGCTATATTTTAAAACATATAAAGAACATAAGAACATATTTATTCAGAATTGTACCCACTTTTGGATAGCTTGATGCTATTAGAACCAAAACCAGAAGAGATTTTTTTTTTTGCGGGGGGGGGGGGGGGGGGGGGGGGGGTATCTGGGTCTACTGCAATTAAAACGATGTGGAGGAGGAAGGGAAGACAGCAATCTATACTAGTGACGCAAGAGTCTGATGTTTAAGGACTCTCTTCTGATTTGGATTCTGTTCTGATTTAAAAGACAGAGACAGCATAAATTGTCCTCTCTTGCTTTAATTATTCTGCAGGCATTCTCATGATGATGCAAAAATCTTTAGCCTTCATGTGATTTTTTTTTTTAGGAAGCAATGTGTGAGAGAGAGAACTCCCTACTTAACGTTTTATAGTTTAGTGGAAGATGCATGAACCTTTTAAGCCCCAAGATTATGAGTTCTAGTCCTAACGCTTCCAGTGATTGCTGTTAACGTTTCTATACCCTTCTCAACCCTTATTATAAGCCAAGATTTCATATCATATGGGAGGGTAACTGTCCTTCACAATTTGCACCGATAACTGGGAGCTTACACAAGCCCGCTTCAGGCAGAGCTGACAATGAAACACAGTTCTCTAATATAACAGAGCTAAGTTTATCCATTTTGCAACATAGTCTTCCAGAAGGAACCTGTCAGATCAGATGCTTGTGTAACTAACACTAGTGCAGTGTGGCTCTGTGCCATAGTGTAGTGGGTAAACCACACAGATTAATGAGACTGCTACTGCATTCATGCAAAGAGGTGTGGTTCTTTAGCTGAAATGTTAGCAACTCACCCTTTTACACCCAGAATAACCCTACATATGTCCCAAGCAGGGGCATTGTTTCATTAGGTTATGCTCTCTGTAACCGCTACGCCACAGTCTGCTCCCAGAACCAGGAATACAAACCAGTTACCCTGGTATCCAGCCTTCCATTTCTATAACCCACTAACTGTGTGTGTGGTGTCTCCCTATATGGGCTAGTCCTCATACACATAACAGCATGCTTTCCTCCTACCTCTTACTCTCTTAGCTGAAGTGGAGGAGGTCTATGCTTTGGATCTGACGATTGTGGTTTCCAACCCTGCTCATACCCATGTGGGGTGAAAAACTATATATATGTATAAAAGTTAGAGTAATGACCGCAGAGTAATTATTGGAATTATTTTATGTTGTAAAACATCGCATTTAAAAGTGAATTAGTATAACATCCCATTTGTTTTACTGTTGCGTTTTTATTATGTGTAACTGGTTACGTGTAATTGTCCCTTTAGACATATGAAGTGACAGACTGCTTTGTCTCTTCACTGAAGAGTTAACTCAAGTTAGTTATTCCTCTGAAGTTAGCATAGCTCAAGGTGGGGCATCCACAATGCAAAATAATATTCAAGTGGCTGCATTCACTCATATGGGGCACAAAGACTTCTGGGTACACATCCCATGATTCTTAGCACTGCAATAAGTTGAACTGCTCTGTGAACTATTTCCCATTGATTTGTGGGAGAACTTTTCTGCCCTATCTGGATATTGGAGGTGGGGGAAGAATTGTGGGAAGGCAGTCTAGCAGCACTTGAATAGTGTTAACCTGTATCCACATGTGCTCACTCGAGTTTTAACATTTGTGAGAGTTCTGAACAGTGTAAATATCACCCACACATTGATGGAAGGGGGAATTCAAAAGAGGGCAGACCAAATAAAACCACCTGACTTTTTTAGGGTCAGTCTGTTGGATTTTTGAACTTCTGGGGTAGACAATATTGATACAGTAACATTTAGTATGACATGGTGCATCAGAGTGACAACAAGAGCTCTAAATATGTCAGTTATTAAATATTATACGTTTATCATTGTTAATTAATTATAGTCACAGTTTGCAAATTGTTTGCAATTGAAGAGCTCTTTGATTTTTGTTACTGCAAAATTGGATTATTACAGGTGGTGATCCGGGTCAGAAATAGGAAGGGCTTAGTCATTTTAAATATAGCCTTAAGAAAACATAACAAATGTCCCTTCAGTTATGGAGCAGAGGAGAAGGCAGAAGAAATGCCTGCGGCATTTTTTCCAAGTAAGTTATGGGGGAAAGTCGACCCCTGTTGCTTTTCAGCATTAAAACTTGCAGAGTTTAGAGCACCTTCAAGAGGCAAAACAAAACAAAATGATAGGCTACTAGACAGAGTGTATGCCAGCTATCTTAAGATGCTTGTATACAGCCTGGAAAGAGCTCTGATATGGTTTTGATTCTGAGCATCGCACTAGAAGTCCTTGTATTACAATTTACACATAGAATTTTCAGAAGTGCCTGAGTCACTTGGGTGCATAATCGTCATTGATTTAGACTAAATGGCACTTGTGCTCTTAACTCACTTAGGTGCTTTTGAAAATGCCACCCTAAAACATTATTGGAAGCTGAAGAGTAAATGGTCAGGTTCTGTTGGTAATTTTGCTGGGGAGAGACGTGATCCAGTTGGGGGGGAAAATGTAAGGAAAAATCTGCCACTTTATCTCTGGCTATAGTGTACATTTCCAATAGAACTGAATAGTCAGAGGGTTAGAATAGCCAACAGCTAGCACTACCATGTTGCAAGGAAATTCCATTTACCTTAAACATTTGCAATTATTTTAATTCTGTACCTGTTTGTTTACTGCTCGCACATTTTTTAAAAACAGCGTACCTAAAATAATGAGTGAATGCTGAGCTTAAAAATCTAGTCATGTGCTTTTTTTCCCCCTTAGGACTATGTGCTTGCTGTAGATGCATATCACACAGTCATCAAATATTACCCAGAACAGGAACCTCAGCTGTTGAGTGGAATTGGAAGGATTTTTCTTCAGGTATGTATGTTACTCTGAATATGCTAAGTAATGTTGTTGACAGTAATGTAATGAGTAATTGCTGTTTTTAAAACTCTGTTGTTATTCTCATTAGGCATATTTAAGGCAACCCAAATGTAGAAGAGGCTTTAAAATAAGATAAAACAGAGTTTCTACCATGAAACATTTGACTAGATTAGAAAATTTAAAGTATTTACAGTGGTGAATCAAACTTAATTACATTATCTAACAAAGATGACGCTATGGAAATTATACCTAATAATTATATCCGTTCAAAGGGTGAGATCCTGATCCCACTAGAGTCTATAGCAAAACTCCCACAGACTTTAATGGGGCCAGGATTTCACCCCAAATCTAATTTCCCTCTTCTTCAAACACATACAGACTTCTGGTGTTTAATCAAACTGCTCCCTAAACAGCTTAATCTAAAAGCCATGTGAGAATTTCCTCACCTTCCTTTTGCCAGGGCTTTATTTCCATTGTGGGGAGAAAAGCCAGCAGTGTTTCATGTGTACAAAGAGTATGCATATGGCTGTGTAGATGACATCTATTAAATACTGTTGGAATATTACATTGTTTTTCAAAAAATGATCTCTTATTACTATGCTACATAGTAATCAGATGAAAATTTAAGTCCTATTTTGTATCCCACAAATCCATAAAGAATTGGTTTGTAACATTCCCTAATGTTAAACACTTCAGACTTTCTCTTTTATTAATAAAGAAAATATAAGTGCTTAAATGATATAATTATTTATAAACTTTCTTCTTGTCTGTGGTGCTAAGGCTAGAAAATTAAACTATTCTATTTGGGGTTTCTTTTTACTTGGATGAAAGATAATTACATTATTATTGTTCATTTGAAATCATATAAGTTGTCATTCAAACAAATCCAATTATGGAATTTTCAATATTTCTAGCAAGGATTTTATTTCAACGTAGTTGATCATTCAGTAGAAATGTGGTGGTGGTTGAAGGTTTTATTTTGAATCAGAATTGATCTGAACGTTAAAGTGAAATTCCTATAAAATTGAGAAATATAAAAGTACATTAATTATTACCTAAATAGATAACTTCTACTAATTATGTGCGTTAAAGAAAGGTATAACTATGAATAAAGCTACTCAAAATTCACATAATTGATAATTCTGGGTCATAATAGAAAAATCAATCAGCCAGCCTGGTTGATTTACTTGGCACTGTCATGTGACAAAGCAGAGATCACTTCCTGCTCCTGGAGTCTTTCTCTCTGATACATCAGTGACTACATTAACACACTCAACCTCGACAGAGTGGGCGTAGACTGCCCCATGTCTCTGAAGAGCAGTCTGTCCATCCAATTTAAAAAGTGGTGTTAACAGGCTCTGAAGGGAATCCTGTCAAGTTGTCATCCTCCTTGGTTGTTGGCTATGACATGGGATTATTTGAATTAGTGGTTTTACTGCCAGAACTGGACCTTTCCTCATAGCATAGCAGAATGGAAAATAAAGCATTGAGGTGCCTGTTGGCTTGCTTACATAACCCTGGACAATAGCTAATGAAAACACCCCTTCTAAATGCAAATAGTTCTTTGGCCTGGTGCATCAGGGAAAATGTCTTTATTGCTTGGCAATAACTCCTGTTTTTATTTGGTAGTTTTAAATATAAGAATAAAAGAAGAATTCAAATTGCGTGTTTATGAAAATAAGTATAAAACCTCATTGAGAGAGGGTAGACTGGACTGAAATTTAATAGCAACAAATTCCATCTGGAGAGTGCTAAGCACCTGATATAGGAATTTGATGTCAAAAGAAGTTGTCACTGAGCATTTTAAATTAATGGAGATATCCTATCTCCTAGAACTGAAAGGGACCTTGAAAGGTCATCGAGTCCAGCCCCCTGCCTTCACTAGCAGGACCAAGTACTGATTTTGCCCCAGATCCCTAAGTGGCCTCTTCAAGGATTGAACTCACAACCCTGGGTTTAGCAGGCCAATGCTCAAACCACTGAGCTATCCCTCCTCCCTAAACAAAACTAAGGGCAGGTCTACACTAACCCCCCCAATTTGACCTAAGGTATGCCACTTCAGCTACGTGAATAACGTAGCTGAAGTTCGAAGTACCTTAGTTCGAACTTACCTCGGTCCAGACGCGGCAGGCAGGCTGCCCCGTCGACTTCGCGTACTCCTCTCGCCGAGCTGGAGTACCGCAGTCGACGGCGAGCACTTCCGGGTTCGACTTATCTCATCCAGACAAGACACGATAAGTCGAACCCAGAAGTTCGATTTGCTTGCCGCCGAACTATCGGGTAAGTGTAGACCTACCCTAAGAGGGGTGTGAACTCAGAGAGAGAGAGAGAGAGAGAGAGAGGTGCAGCAAAGAGGAGTTAGGAGCCAGCATGTGTAGGCGACAGCTGTGTAGCATGTTTGAACTCTAGAACAGGCAAACTCCATGAGAAGAAGACAAAACCTTTTGCAAAAACTGAGGGAAAAGGCAATTATGGAATTTTTTGATCATTCTTTGAAAGCCTCATACTTTCTCAGAAAAATGGTGCCAAGTGATTCCCAAGTACAGGTAGTCTCAAACTGTTCTGCTAGCCATGAATTGCAACCAGAAGAGGCACAATGATCCAGATTTTACCCATTTATGAAAGTACCAAAAGTATTTTGGGAGTAGAATTCAACTCCTAAGTGTGAAGTAACGCAATGGTGAATTACTAGATGTGACTAGTGAAGAAGTGCTATGAATATGAAGTGGAGGGTGGAGTCTTGGGAGACATAACATTGGCATAAGGATAAGCCAAGTTTGTATCCTCTCTTACATCAAATTTCTCACAAGAGCCAATTCTTCTGTAGTGCCTACGAGAATGTATTCTTTCAGGGCCTGTGAGGTATAGTTGAAGGGTTTTTAATTTTCTTTTTAAGTATACAAAATAGTGTGTGTGGTGTTTTCTGTTTGATGTTACCTATATCCTTCACCTTCCAAATGTCACTTATCTTTAATTCGTTATGAGCATCTTAGGGCAGGAATCATGTCTTCCCATCTATTCATAGAGCACCTAGCACAGTGGAGCCCTGATTTTGAATGAGGCCTTCAGTAGCTACCATCATATAAATACTAAATGAGGGGAGAGATTTGGAAAAGCAGAAAAGGCCACGGTCTATCCCCGAGATGCTTTAAGAGGTAATGTGAGTAAAGTTGTCAGCAAGCACTTGAGACACATCAGAGACAAATTCAGACTGATAGGTTAGGAAGAAACAATGAAGATGGTTTGGTCTTCAGTATTTCATTTTGTGCTCCTAAAGTACTCTGAATCTGCTTGCTAGCTGACCCTTATTTGCTATTTGAATAACTCCATCAAAGGACTTGAAAAGTGAAATTACTGTCTAATTTACAAACCAGTGCTTTTATGTTGTTCTGTGACTATTTTAACCCCAGTCTCTGCAATAGATTACAGCAAAGGGGACTTAAAAATAGCCCCTAAAATTTTTTTTGAAAAATAATCCTGTTTTTCAAACTAACAGAAACCACAGTTAGTACAGAGTACATTGGAGGAATATTAACCATGGGTTTGATTATTTGAGACTAACAAGAGGGTTTTCATGTTAATTTGGAAGCATTAATAATCCTAATAGTTAAATTAGTTCAGAAAAAGTGACTGCAATTCCTAAATTAATTAAATAAAATCCAGTGGCAGGGAAGTAATTTTAAATGGTTAAAATTCCAGGACTAATTTAAACTGATTCTTGTATGTCAAATATCCTGGAAAAGCAAAAGCGATAAATACTTTCCATTTGTTTAATGGAGTAAAGGCACTTACGAATTAATAGTTTATGTATAGTAATTGCATATTATTCAGACTTGAATGTTGAGATACAGTTAAGAAATAAGAATTGTTCATGATAACAAGTTTTGTAAACTACCATATTTTTGCTAAAAGAGAAGAAAAGCGTATTTCCTAAAATAGTCACTCATAACTTAAAAACTATATGACATTTGATTCACTTCAGACCTTGACCACCCTCCCAAAAAAATGCAGTTCTGTTTTCTGACAGTTCCCAAATCCGTCACTCCTTCCACCCACGCACCCTCTTTATCATCTAGCCCAATACTTCTGAATCCACCACTTTATCCCTTCCTCAGTACCTCACTGAGACTCTTCTAAGTGGCTTCTCTACCTGGTATTTTTCTCTTGGTAGCAGCAGTGGCGGGGGGTTGTTCTCTGGTCTATGGCTGTGGGCTGATTGCTCGGGAGGGGGAATAGGTCTCCTCTGGTCATAGGTGGTGTGGTCATCTGAAGAATGGGTCTTCCACAAGCTACCTGGCTACCATGCTCCGTCTCACTTATGATTGGCGACGCCTGGCTTTGAAGAGTGATCCTGTTTCCTCTTTTGTGTAGTAGCTATTGGAGGTAGCTCTGCTGTCTTCTCATTTCCAGCTAGTTTTGCAAACCTCTGGGGTTTTCTTTACAATGGAGACCCTGGACACCTGTCAAAGCAGCTAGAAATGAGGAGACAAAGCCACCACTACATAATATTCTAATGTTCCACTGAGCCCAGTTTAAGAACCAGCGCCTTAGGGAAGAGGACGCTGCATGTAGTTTTTGTTATTCACTTCTGTGAGCTTAATGAGGAACTGTAAAACTCTGACTTGATAATGGCTTTAGTCCATTCACAGTGAATAATGACTAATCAGAGAGGTAGAATTATGAAGTCAGTTACTTTAATATTTCATATGTTTTCACATTTTGGTTCTTTGTGGAAAGATGTCCCATGAAGATATCATTTGAATGGGTCTTTCTCATGCATTGTCCTAACTTTCTTGTGATTTTTGTCATCCAGATTGGAGATATAAAAACAGCAGAAAAATATTTTCAAGATGTTGAGAAAATGAGTCAGAAATGGGATGGACTACAGTACCAAATTATGGTTTTAATGAACAGGTAGATAATTTAAGAGCTAAATGAAACTTAAAAATATGATTTTTCAAAATGTGCATTGTGAGTTTTAAAGTACCCTTGAGAGTATCTCTTTCTCTTTCTTGCTCTCTTTTATGTAACTACATCTGTCAGAAGTGAGACTGAATGGCATGTACACCCATGAGATCTGTATTACTTGGTGTAGTCATCTTATCCTGGCTTGAAACTCTTTAGTTACAAGAGTTGATTTTACAACGTTATTTCTCATTCTTTGAAGCATTGCATATTTTACTCTATTTTTTTAATTTATACTTTTAGGAACAAAGAAGCTCTTTTGGATTCTGATCCTGCAAATAGATTCGCTAGTGCAGACCCAGCACTTGTTAGCTTCAAACGGATGCCAAGATATGCACTAGTAAATCAGATTGCATGATGGAGTCCTCAGTTTTTGGTGTTTATCATATTGGCTAAATATGTTTTGACAAGTAAAATACTACAAGTGTGTTCTGGAAACAAATATAACACTTGTAGTTTCATAGAGAAATTATTTTAGGAAGACTGTCTGCATTTTAATAACAAATATAGAAAAGCATTGGTTTGGTGGCAGAATATCTGAAGTGGCCAGTGATCTGAAGTGTCATTTCATTTGTCTGTAAATTGGTGTCTCACAGCTGGCTCACGATTACACTGTGAAGAGCAAATGTCAAAAACTCTCACATCTATAATAGGGGAAAATAAAAAGTGGTCTCAGTTCCATTTGAAATGTATTATCACCTTGGGTTTTTCAGGATAACTGACTCACATGTCACTTACTTTCTAGAGCATTTCTCCATCTTGGTCAGAATAACTTTGCAGAAGCTCACAGAGCCTTCACGGAAATTTTAAGGATTGACCCTGCAAATGCTGTGGTAAGACTCCAGATTTGCTACATTGAATTGACACCTGAGTGGTTCTGCCATAGCTTATCCCTTAGATTTAGATAGCACCCAAAAGGTGCTTGGAACTTTATAGAAAAATAAGATATTGTCCATGCTCCAAAGAGCTTTCTCTATACATAAAGATAAGATACAAATAAAAACAAAGGGATGGGTAGGGGAAGGCAGGACCAGTTTACCTGAAGAGCCTGATTGTTTACTGCATGCATTGCATGGGTTACATGTTAAGGGGGCTTTATGAGGGCTTTTATGTATTGGCTTTGTTTTGTTAGAGGTACATACTGGAAAACAAAATGGCAATTGCCAACATATGAGGAAATAATTTGTCATCAGATAGTATTAAAGGGACACCATCAGCTTGAAAAATCACACTTTTTTTTAACCCATAATAATTACTATTTTTAGAAATAACACTAAAGGCTCCTGATCCTGCAACTGCATCTGTGCATGTACATGGGCCTGCCCATATATAGCCAGCTGTAAATCAGAGCCTGAAATTCTTATCACTGAAAGACATTACAGAAGAATTGTCAATTTTTTAAATCTTGTTTACTTGTATATTTGGCAGCTGTCCGATTATAGGGATGTATCAGTATGCTGATCCTTGGGCATAAGCATGTGTCCCCAGTGCCATGTTCCCAGGCCCCTTTAAGACTGAGGGAACCAAGTTCAGGGAGCACATGCTTGGAGTCATGTGACTTCAGGCTACAAACGCCACCTGCTATAAATAGAGACAGCTTACCCTCATTTGTGGGAGACCTGCGAGAGCTACTTAGGGAAGAGGATCATGTCCCCAGCTTTCAGAAAGTGTGAAAGTCTCCATTGCTAAGCATTTCATATTACTTTTGTCTCCTTTGTACCTTGTGTTACTTAATAAATTCTGCTCTGATGAACAGGATATGGAACCTGATGAGCATTTGGGATTTATTTGAACTGCCCTAGCTAGTGAATCTACCCATTGACTTAAGTCAGTTTCAGTAAATCAGTTTCCCCTGTTTGCATCTGTGTTTCATGTAGCTGCAGGGGAGAGAAGGACATTTTTAAAAATAGGAATATGTAAGTGTAAAACTAGGATAATTGGCAGGAGGATTCAAGGACAAGTGTGGTATCTGAAACCACTTTCAGCTCACTTTTAACATTATCTATTGAGTCCCTTTACCAATCTGAATTCCAGCTTGGATTCTTCTATCTTTTAGAACTTCAGATGTTGGAGGTCAGCCAGTTTTGTTATGGGATAGACACTGAAAGTAACCAAGCTCCCAATGCCAAGGATAAAAGAATTGAATTGTAGGATAAATAATACATTTCAACAATTGCAATTATTTGCACATACACACACAAAAAAAGTAAAGATTTATTAAATTTGGTTTGACTCCAGACTCAATATATATTTATAATCTTTTTCTCTAGGCTAATAACAATGCGGCTGTTTGTTTGCTTTATCTGGGAAAGTTGAAGGATTCCCTCCGGCAGTTAGAAGGAATGGTTCAGCAGGACCCTAAACACTACCTACATGAGAGTGTTCTTTTCAATTTGACAACTATGTATGAATTGGAGTCATCCCGCAGTATGCAGAAGAAGCAAGCGCTGCTTGAGGCTGTAGCTGTCAAAGAGGGTGATAGCTTTAACACTCAGTGTCTCAAGTTAGGATAGTTTGTTTTCATCTACCAATTTTTTTTATGAAAGGCTAAATTTTAAAATTGTACATATTCTTGCTAATATGTAAATGTTCCTCTTATGAATGAAATAAAATCTCTTTAATTATGAACATATGGCAGAATTACTACACTATCTACACGGTCTGGAACAATAATCCTTGCCTGTCACTATTGGGATTTTGTGCTGATCTGTAGCCAGTTTCATCTCTGCAGGTCTGTTACTATTTACGGTTATTCCTAACTGTAGTATCCACAATCACATTTACTCAGATGGATTCCTTTTTTTAGGAGTGACACGTTTGAGCTGACTTGTCTTGATGGTTATTATTGTTGGTTATTATAAATTCTTCCGGGGAGATTAGGGGAGAAACATGACATTATCAAGTTTCAACATGGCGAAGGGTTCCAGAGGATGTCTGTACAAGTAGCAGGTTTCAGAGTGATAGCTGTGTTAGTCTGTATCAGCAAAAACAACGAGGAGTCCTTGTGGCACCTTAGAGACTAACAAATTTATTTGGGCATAAGCTTTCGTGGGCTAGAACCCACTTCATCGGATGCATGAAGTGAAAAATACAGGAGCAGGTATAGATACATGAAAGGATGAGGGTTGCTTTACCAAGTGTGAGGTCAGTCTAACTAGATAAATCAGTTAACAGCAGGATACCAAGAGAGGAAAAATAACTTTTGAAGTGATAAAAGAGTAGCCCATTACAGACAGTTGACAAGAAGGTGTGAGTAACGGTAGGGAGAAATTAGTATTGGGGAAATTAAGTTTAGATTCACCTGCACATCTACCAATGTGATATATACCATCATGTGCCAACAATGCCCCTCTGCCATGTACATTGGCCAAACCAGACAGTCTCTATGCAAAAGAATAAATGGACACAAATCTGACATCAGGAATCATAACATTCAGAAACCAGTAGGAGAACACTTCAGTCTCTCTGGTCACTCAATAACCTACCTAAAAGTGGCAATTCTTCAACAACAAAACTTCAAAAACATACTCCAACGTGAAGCTGCAGAACTGGAATTAATTTGCAAACTGGGTACCATCAGATTAGGCCTGAATAAAGATTGGGAGTGGTTGGGTCATTACAAAACAAACTTAATTTTCCCAATACTAATTTCTCACTACTGTTACTCACACCTTCTTGTCAACTGTCTGTAATGGGCCACTCTCTTACCACTTCAAAAGTTATTTTTCCTCCCTTGGTGTCCTGCTGTTAATTTGTTTATCTCGTTAGACTGACCTCACACTTGGTAAAGCAACCCCCATCCTATCATGTATTTATACCTGCTCCTGTATTTTTCACTTCATGCATCCGATGAAGTGGGTTCTAGCCCACGAAAGCTTATGCCCAAATAAATTTGTTAGTCTCTAAGGTGCCACAAGGACTTCTCGTTGTTTGTAGAAGTAACATTTATCATAAAAGTTAAATCCTGAATGCAGATTTGCTTTCAGCATCTTCTAGTGTGTATGTCCCACCCTCCAAAGCCAATAAACTCAGTTCCTCATATTTGTGCACTCACAGTTGATTTTCATTTTTTAATCCAGTATTTAAAACCCTGTACTTTCAAATGAGATCTCTGGATCAACAGAAGAACCACTACCATCCCTTAATTTATCCCTATTTGATAGAGAATCAATCCAGATACTCTGTTAATCTGTAAAACAGTCTAAGTAAGACAAATAGAGAGGGCTATACATTGTGCTCAAGCACAGTAATGGTCAGGAGTAAGATTCAGTAAGATTCTCTTGCAGCAGTTGGAGTAGCCGATCATCATGAATTACTACACTGGGACAATGTGCAGTCTTGAGCTACCAGTGTTCAACACCATGTCTTCTAGTCAGGTTTTTATACTACACCTACCACTGTGATATTTCAGTGCTTGTAAACAGTACAGGTCTACCTTTTTAAAAGTAGTTAGTAAGATGGGTTTTTTTGTTTTTTGAGATGTCCACCTTGAGGCGCACCCTAAAGAGACCTGATTTTCAGAAAGTTCTAAGTGTTCACCTCTGAAAATCAGACCTCTTTGAGGTGTCCAGGTTGGGCAGCCAAATACTGAGGTATCTATAATCACTGATCACTTTTGAAAACTTTGTCAGCACAATAACAGCTGTATGGCTAAGTGTTTTGCCCCATTATTCTAGAATGCTGTTATTTCTCCCGTAAGGTATTGGTATGTTGATACAATGAATAGCCATGCTTCCAAAAGTTTAAAAAAAGTAAATCTATATAGGACTTCCGTGGTTTAAGGTCAGTGTTCCACAGCTGAATCTGAACCCAACTAGTCCAAGAAGGACATGCATTCAGTTAAACTAATTATAAGAAATTGCTAACACTTATTTAAGAGCCACCTAGGGGTTTTTTGGCAAGTATTTTAGCACAGTGAGATAAAACTATTGGTAGTTTAGTATCAGAGGGGTAGCCGTGTTAGTCTGGATCTGTAAAAAGCAACAAAGAGTCCTGTGGCACCTTATAGACTAACAGATGTATTGGAGCATAAGTTTTTGTGGGTGACATGCATCTGATGAAGTGGGTATTCACCCACCAAAACTTACGCTCCAATACATCTGTTAGTCTATAAGGTGCCACAGGACTCTTTATTGGTAGTTTATATCTCTTTTTGATATTGCTATAATTTTAGATGTAATATATAGACTATGGGGCAGATTCTCAACTTGAGTATATTGTCATTTCTCAATTGAAGTCAGTGTAGTTTACAGCAGTTGAGGATCTGGCCCAAGATGATGTTGAGTGAAACCCATGAGAATACTGTTTTCAGTATAATTTATTATATGCACAGTCTTCCCTACCTGATCCCCTTTTCTCATGTTTAATATTTCTTCTGGACAGTTGTGTTACCAGGATATATTTCTACCACACATTTTCCTTGTAGACATGAAGATAGCAGAAAGCAATTCCAATTAAATAGCTCAATTTACAATGCAGTGTAAATAACATTATTGTGGGACACAGCTTCTCTTGACATTTTGCTTAAGATCAAGTGCAGCATCAGTTTAGTATCTGATATGGTCTCTTGTGCAACTATTAACTGCACTTTTTGGAGGCCTGAATAGGTCTTTGCTATCTCCAACTACTATGGACCAGATTCACCATCGCCCTGCACTTTGTTGTAGTAATTTGTACCAGTGCAAAGTAGGAGTAAATGGCTAACATTCTGATTTTGTAGCATCTTACACTCACTTGGCACTAATGTAAAGGACTACAACAAGGTGCAGGGGGGCAACAGAGAATCCGAGTGTGTCCTACTTGGGGAATCAAACTTTAAAAAAACAAAACACTAAAGATCTTCTGAAGCGTATGATAAATTGCCTGCAAAATGTTTTTTTTTTTCATTACCCAGCTTTTCTTTTTCCTATTATGTAACCAGAGACCCCCGACACAAATCACTTTAAACACAAATTCACTGCCTATTGCACAAATGCCACTTCAGCATGTTTTCTATGTTTTTTATTACCAGAAGTCTTTATTCCGATAACAGTGTTATTGAGGAAACTTGGACTGTAAGACCTCTAAACTCAATGAGCCATTAAACAAATGATATCGTTGGTAAACTTACAGAATATTTAATTACATTTTAAAATTTAGAAAGTGGATTTGATTATTACTGCAGAATCTATTTAAATTAACTGGTTACAAAATGCAAGAAATTGTCAGTGTTGCAATATGGTTGAGATTTTACATGCATACAGCTTAGTAGCTTCAGAGTTCCCCATATCTCAGCCATACAGCACACATCTAGGATATTTAATAGCTAGATATGGTGTTAACTTTAATGCGTTAGGGCTAAATTTTGCCCTGAGTGATACCCAGGCAATCCTGAGGTTTCCTGAGTGTAAATGAAGGCAGAATTCCACCTTCCCTCCAGCATGATTGTCATCTGGCCAAGTTTTGGGAGGATTTAGAAAAGCAAAGCTTGGAATAAATTGACTTTTATATTGTTAAAATCTCAAGCATAACGTTGCCTTAACAACAGTTTTTAAATATGCTCTGATTTATTTCACACATTCAAGTAGATACATTATGCATGGAATGTCCATCCTGAACAGATCTGTAAGTTTCTATCCTTTCCTCCTTCAAATCTCTCTTCAACATCCACTTCTTCCACGAGGCCTACAGCAAATTGGCCATCCAAAAATGGACAGGCAATCAAGTATATTTGTATTACAGTAGCTCATAGGGACCCCTGAATTGAGGCCCCATTTTTATGTCCTGAACAAACATAAAAATATGATCCTTGATCTAAACTGTTTACAATCTAAGTCCCCAAAATAACGCAAAAGCTGTGTATGGGCTCTCTGCATAGGGGTAAACTTAACCCATAGGCTATCTCTGCACTTGAATTTTTAGTGTGATTTTATACATGCTAACTAACATGATTGTGAGTAATACTGTATACACTACATAAAGATTTGTTCCTGGACCCACAGTTTTTCCGTCATGTTTAACCTTAGCTGCAGCCATAAACTTGTGTCCTGACTCTCCTAGAACTTAAAATCATGTTGATCAGCATGTTAAAAACGACTAAAAATTCAACATGTAGACATACCATACAGCAACATATCAGTCGTGTGCCTATATAGCTCAAGCTACTACCTACTCAGCTGCTATTATCCAGGCTGTTACAAAGAGCCCCCAGAATGACTAACTAGAAAGGTTTCTGAGACAGGATGTGAGCTAATGGATGAAAGAACAATCTACTATAACAGAGTGCCAGAAGATACCACTCTTCACCCTTACATAGAAATCAGTGGTAGGGAGTGATGTACTGTAAGTAGCAGGACACTTGCTCATTTACATAGTAGTAGTGGCACAAGTATTAAAATAGGTACACCTCTACGCCCCTATAACGCTGTTCTCAGGAGCCAGAAAACCTTATTGCGTTATAGGTGAAACCACGTTATATCAAACTTGCTTTGATCCGGCGGAGTGCGCAGCCCCGCCCCCCCGAAGCGCTGCTTTACCTCGTTCTACCCAAATTCACGTTCTATCGGGTCGTGTTAGATCGGGGTAGAGGTGTATAGCAGTTCAACAACACAATGCAAACAAAGATCCAGGGTTCGCTAACTTTCAGGTAATTATAGTAGAAAGCTGCTTTCCTACTCAGCTCTTCAAGTCAGTTTGAGGATTACAAGATTAGAGATTCTTATCTCTATGGAATGGGTGAAATGGTCACAATCACAGTGTCAGAGAAGAATTAAAAGAAAAAAAAGGAGGGGGTCTGATTGCTGCATTATCCAGGATATTCTGGATCAACATCTGATCCAGCCAGGGTTCTGTGCAATCATTTGCAGATGTTCCAGCATTAAAATAAAGTCACTGTCAATGACCGGAGTCCAGTCTAAAACCATCAAATGTAGATTGTAAATTACCCATAACAATAGGGGACGGGCAACGTGAAAACTAGTTCGCGGGAGCTGGGGGGGTCCTCTGGCCTAAAAGGAAAAGAAAAAAAAACCCTGTCAATCTTAAAATGAACAAGTAAAGTTAAAAGCTGCACAACGTAATTTCCAAAGCATTTTTTAAATCCATTGTTCGAAGGGCAGGGTCTGAGCACACACTTCAAAAGCCGGTGCACACTCTAGTGGCAAACTTCAGAACTTACTCCCTCCTCCAATACAAACCAGGGCTGCTCAACCTCATATTTGTAATTTAGCCACTTTCTTTATAATTAGCAAATCCATCAGATAACTTCCCTTCACTCCGTTTAATTATATGGTCAGTTTGTAACTGCCAGCATCATTTGAGATAGTGGGAAGGATGTCCATGAAATGGGGCCTAAATTAAAATTCTCTGTGTCCCATCATCTGTGATCCTTGAGGAAAATCTGAATCCAGAGCCAAACTTTACTGTTTGGGGACATTTCTGCTAAATGAGAGTGTCCAGGGTCCCACATTACCACTAAGGTGAGCAAAATGTAGAATATTTATTTATTTGAAATATCTACTTGCAGTAAGTGCTGGTCAGGTACATCAGTTATTGTCATCTAGGATAAGAACATACAAAACAAAAGCTGGTGTTTCTGAACAGTATGGGAATTCCACAGAGACTTGCTGCAGGGGACGCAAGCATTAAGGAACAGAACAAAAAAACCTCCACCTACTGAATTGTCTCCCACAGTTCTTTTTCAAGGAGTCATCTAATAATTACATTAACTCCAAAAACAAGGGTGATGAGTCAGTGGTAACATTATAAAAAATAGTGTTCCACAAGACAGTGGTTTGCAAACTACAGTCAATGCATCACTAGAGACCTTCCTACTGATGCCCAGATTAAGTCATTTTAGGAACCAAACAGTAAAGGAATGGCTCAGAGTAGCAGCAGCAGCATGGTCTGGGCAACTGGGCACAGAACTTTGAACCAGGAACTCCCCCATTGTAAGCCTGATCCTTGACACACTGACTTGATGTGTATTGGGTTTGTTTAAGAAGACACACAAAAACCAACCACCCTGGGCACAGACTTTTTTCTTTTTTTGCCTAATAAATAAATGCATTATTTCTGTTAGCATTCAAAGAGCCCAACAAGGGTTAACATCCCATTGTACAAGGTCCTGTACAAACAAACAACATACTCTGCCCCTGAGAGTTCCCAGTGTAGGATTTAGACAGACAATGTGCAACAGGTGAATAAACAGACCCTGGTAGGGGTTGAAGAAGGTAAATAGTTACAGGTGGCTGCCAGCCCACCCATCCAAGTATTTGCCTTTGTAGAAAAGATGGCCGTGCAGTTCTAATCCTTTTTATTTTCCTGCATTTTATCTTATTTTTCAGACAAGAGTCCCCTGCCCCAACAACTTGAGTTTGGGTGGTTTTGAGTTCTCTCATGCCATGTTTATTGTTCTGGATTTACATCTAATAATCAACTAACCCTGTGTTATCAATCTAATTTGAAATGTTCCTCATAGCCTCTAGAAATTGTTTGGCTGATTCTCTTACTGAGCTATAGTATAATTCAGAGTAAGAAAACAGTTATTCAGAATTAACAAATTACTGCCAAAGCTGTACAAAATGAAAATTATTAGTATTACAGTAAGGTCCTATAGTCCTCAACCAACTGAGTGGGCTAGGCACTGTATATACACATACTGAGAGACTGCCTGCTCTGCATATCTAAATAGACCAGGCAGACAAAAGGTGAGAGGGAAAACTGAATATGTTACTTCATATCTCTCTGCTTCTGAGTCACACAGCAGAGCAGTGGCAGGCTGGAATTAGAACCCAGGTGTTTTACCTGTTGGTCTACTACCCTATCCATGAAGCCAATAGACATGTAAAATGTCACACTCTGTCCCCTGTCTGAATGACTCCTCTTCTGAGCCTGATTTTTGTAAATAAAGAATATCTGAATCTTTATACAAAAACAGATGAAGGTTGCTCTAGTATAGTAGCTGAGCCCCAAACAGTGTTCAGCAATTTAAATCCTCAAGCAGGAAGCCTTTTGAATTTATTATTTTCCTAAAGAAAGGTTCATTCTCATTGGTTGCTAACCATTAAAACAAGTTGATTTGCAACTCGATAGAGTCTTTCTACTAAACCTGGTGCTTTTTTGGCTAATTAGGAGAATATGTACTACATCTAAGGCTAAGATTTTGTCACGCATGTTTCTAGTAGGTGAAGTACCACAAGAAATGAGAGACGCCAACACGATCACTCTCTATAAAAACAATGGTGACAGGAGCGACTGTAACAACTATCGTGGCATTTCCCGTCTTAGTATTATGGGAAAAGCCTTTGCCCGAGTTGTCCTGAACAGACTTCAGACCCTGGCAGACAGAATCTATCCTGAATCACAGTGCAGCTTCAGAGCTGAAAGGTCTACTATCAACATGATCTTCTCGCTGAGACAACTACAAGAGAAATGCAGAGAACAAAAAAGCCCCTCTATATAGCCTTTATCGATCTCACAAAGGCTTTTGACTTTGTCAGTAGAAGTGGACTATTCGCACTTCTAGAAAAGACTGGATGTCCCCCCAAGCTCTTAAGCATGATTCAATCATTCTATGGGGGGAGGGCTAGCTGAGGAGTTTGAGCATTGGTCTGCTAAGCCCAGGGTTGTGAGTTCAATCCTTGAGGGGGACATTTAGGGTAGTGGGGTAAATATCTGTCTGGGGATTGGTCCTGCTTTGAGCAGGGGGTTGGACTAGATGACCTCCTGAGGTCCCTTCCAACCCTGATCTTCTATGATTCTATGAAAACATGTATGTCACAATGCAATATGACAGCTCAGTCTCTGAGGATTTTCAGATTCATAGTGGAGTTAAGTAAGGTTGTGTACTTGCCCCAGCTCTGTTTGGGATCTTCCCTGCTATTGAAACAAGCTTTTAGTGCCTCAACTGAGGGAATCTACTTGCACACAAAATCTGATGGAAAGCTGTTCAATCTTGCAAGACTCAGATCTAAAACCAAGACTCGGGAGGCCCTTATCCAACACCTCCTCTTTGCTGATGACGCAGCAGTGACAACCCACATAGAAGCTCATCTTCAAAGCCTAATGGATAGTTTTTCCAAAGCCTGCCAAAATTTTGGGCTAAAAGACTTACATAATGTGCCAAGGAGTTGAGAAAGCACCCTCCATCAAGATCAACAACTATGAACTTGAAGTGGTGAACGAGTTTACATACCTGGGGTCCACTATCACCATCAATCTTTCACTTGAAACAGAGCTCAACGTCCTCATTGGAAAAGCCACCACAACAATGTCTAGACTGAACAAGAGGGTATGGCAAAACAACAAACGAACAAAGATCTGTGTGTATTGTGCATGTGTTATCAGCACACTTTTGTATGGGAGTGAGACATGGACCTTATACTCTCATCAGGAAAAGAGGCTCAACAGCTTTCATATGCGTTGCCTTCGTCAAATCTTTGGAATCTCCTGAAGGGACAAAGTCACCAAAACTGAGGTGCTCAAATGGACCAGCCTACCCAGCATGCAAACACTCCTCAACCAGAGACGTCTCCACTGGCTTGGGCATGTGTGCCAAATGAATGATGGGCTCATCCCAAAAGGACATCCTCTACGGCGAATTGGCATCTGGGAAAAGACCCAAAGGGCGCCCAAAATTGTGTTTCAAGAATGTGTGATGGCGAGACCTCGAAGAAATGGACATGGATGTGGACAAATGGGAAGATCACACTCAAGACCGAACCCTTTGGAAACAAGAGCTTAACAAATGTCTCTGGAATTACAAGAGGAAGCAGTCCAGCTTAGCAGAGGAGAAAGGAGCTCGCAGAAGGCAGAACCCAAAGGGTCGAAACATCACCTTTAAATGTGACAGATGCGGTAGAGATTGTCTCTCGAGTGTCCGTGGCTGCCTAAAACCAACTGAGTAAATTCTTTACCTCTCAGGGGTGCATACCCACAGTCTCTTGAGACTGAAGGATGCCTACACAAATTTTTAGTAAAAGTCACTAACAGGTCATGGGCAATAAAGAAAAATTCACAGAAGCCCATGACCTATCGTGACCTTTACTAAAAATATGCATGACAAAATGGGGAACTCCAGGTCCCCACACCACCCCCATGGGGCCCTGGCACAGAGCTGAGGGATCCTCCCACCGTCCGTGGCTCACAGCTGCGGGGTGCTCTGCTGCCTATAGCTCAGAGCTCTTGGGTTACCCCTGCTGCCCATGGGAGCTGGGAGCTCCGGGGTACCCCCCACCACTCCTGGGGGCTGGGAGCTGTGGGGCACTCCCACTGCCTGTGGGGGCTGGGAGCTCCCAGGGCCCCACTACCCACGGCAGCTGGGAACTATGGGGTCCCTGCCAGCCACCTGCAGCGGCTCGGAGCTCCCAGGGCCCCACAGCCTGTGGCAGCTAGGAGCTCCCAGAGCCCCACTGCACATGGCAGCTGGGAGCTGTGGGGTCCCCCCACCACCTGCAAGGACTCGGAGTGCCAAGGTGCCCCCACCAGCCATGTCCCGCAGTTCCCAGCTGCCATGGGCAGCGAGAGGAACCTGCAGAACCCATGGCTTCCGCAACCCCTGTGAGAAAATCATAGCCTTAACTATATCTATATACATTTATTTAAATAATTATATAGCTTAACATACATTTATTCAGATTCTTCATTTCTACATTTTTATTATGTGGTGAATGATGTATTTTTCACTTACTAGATAATTCTTTTACTCATGATTTGTACCAAGCTACGTTTGGATGGAAATTGGAATTCAATTAAAAATACACAAAACCAGCGTTGTAAAATTGTTAGTTAAATAAAACTTACACAAAATCTCCTGGATGCATAAGAAACAAAGTAAGGTTATCAAAACATATTTGCATTTAAAACTAATCACTAAACAAAGAGAAGACTGAGGGGAGAAATAACAGTTTTCAAGTATATAAAGGTTGTTATAAGGAGGAAGAGGGAAAAATTGTTCTTGTTAATCTCTGAGGATAGGACAAGCCTCTGCTGCAAAAGCAGAGAAATAAAATGTATGTCCATTAGTACCCAAATCCAGTTAGATGTCCTTAAGGTTGGGTACAGAGAGTTAAAACAGCACTCTCAAATCTTACAGCAGCAGTAACATAAGAAGAAGGAACATTTAAGACCCCAGAAGGGGCAGATTTCTGGGACCCCTCTGGAGATTGGGAAGGGAGATATTTGGGTAAATTCCTCCTTCCAGGGCCAGAATGCCCTTGCAACAGTAACAACAGTGCCTGCTTCTGTCTCAGACATCCAGGCCATGGCAAAGTGGCTGGGGGTTTTAAAATGAAAAAAAAAAATTTAACTCACAAAGAAATGCACCACTTAATTAGCATTTGTGCAGCCCCGAGTACCAAACACACTGTGGCAGAGACTAAGCAGGTTCTGCCATGGTGGGAGCACTGTGCTAATTTGTTTCCAAGAGTCTATCTTTCAGGTTCTGAACCAGAACATCAGGAGAGCTGGTACCAGCTGAAGAGTTATAAAATACCATGGTTATAGTGTCGCGACAAAGTCTGTGTTCAGTGTTCTGTGTTGCATGTTCTGTGTGTGTCTCTAGTGGTGTCCTGTGGTAGCATTGGGTCCAGAGAAAGAGGGGATACTACACTATACAGAACAAATGTCTTTTCTTCTCTCTACTTCCCCCATATCCATCCAACTTATCAATCACCACTTGTGTCCAAAAGACTTTGGTCCCCAGTGCATCAGGTTTATTTTTTGTTAGGTTCTCTAATAGTCATTTTGTTGTTAATTTTTGTTATTGATACATTTGTATTGTTAGTTACATTTGCTTGTACTGTTAATTCCACACTTTCCTCTATGCACTCTGTATTCTACTTCCCCAAGCCCTGAAGGGTAGTTCTTGGGCCCCCATAACCTGTAAAACCTTAGCCCATGATTGCAGGGCCCCATCTTTCAGGTCCCCAGAAACCTCTTAAGAACAACTGTTAGAAATAGGGGATTCTGCATTAAAAAGGTCCTAACCTCAGTAACTTTTATTGTTTGATGACTATTGCAGCATCAAACTTGGGCCTCATTTTATTTGTCAATGTACCTAATTATTGTAATGGTTTTAGGTTTTATTGTATTCCCAATTATTATAATTGTTTGCATTTCTGTTTATATTATATCTGGTGTTTAGTCAATTGTAATGATTTTAATTATCTCACCTGCTTATAATTGTTTGATTTGTTTACAACAGATCACCTGTGCCCTACAATGACAACAACTACTGTACTGTAATGATCATAGATCAAGGGGCGGAGTGTTGTAGGAGCAGCAGTGATCTGTATGCAAACGGCTATAGCTATGGGATGCACTGAAATGCAGATACTTGCCCTAGCTACTTTGGAACATGAAATGTTTTGGGTAATTTGGGGTAATATTAAGGTTTTAATGCATTTGTTAAAACAAAGGAAATAATCTCTGTTTGATACTTACCAATATGACTGGATGCAGTATGTTTCCAGCACTGTGAAATCAGACTTGTTAATTGGGGAAATAATTGTAAAAATAGCACACCAACAGTCTCTGGAGGAAAAGGTATGGAAGGTTAGTCCACTCCCCATATTACACATGGGATCATTCTGGCTGCCTCGGACCTCGAGCCAGAGGGCTGGGGAGGGAGGAAAACTATTGGACACTAGAGGTTGTACTGAATGGACTCCTCAAAAGTGGGTATGCCTCACCTTACCTGTTGCCCCAGAGCCTTGTAGTAAAGATGTTTCATTGGGATCATGTATGTGGGATGAATTAAACAATAACACCAAAGTATTGTACAATGGACAATGTGTATGTATCCACTCGTGGAAGGAAGTATTTTGTGAGGATGGGAGTGTTAGCAACCCCCCAGTAGATGAATGTAAATGCAATGTCAGTACTGTTTTTACTAGAAATCACACTTACTATTTACCGTGGCCAAAAAAGTCCCAGCTAACACCAACAGCTGAGCTGGCCAACTTCTCAATTAACCTTGGAATTAAATGGCAAGACCTTACTGATAACCTCATTAAAAGCAAAAAAGTGACCAAATTTTAAAACAGACAGATGACCAAGTAGGAAATCGGACTATTCATATTATACATTCCAATGGGAACATGTTACAAATTGCCAATGCAGAAAAACAAATTACAACTTACCACTGGTATAATATATTCTCTGGATGGTCCCTGACTACCACTGGCATCCTCTCAGTAATGCTACACCCCTTGATAGTAGTCTTGATATTAAATTGTATTTGTATAATTGGTATGTGTGGCATGTGTTTTCAGATAAAAAGAATGTACGCTAAATTTGAATCACAAACACATGTTGCCTCACAGTACCTTCTCTTAAACAGGTTAAAAATAAAGTGACACTAACGATTTATAAATATCGTAGTGTCAAAAGGGGGATTATGTAGGGATATAAAAGAAGGTACTAACAGTGATTCCCCCAAGTGACAGTAACCCCCTCATAATTTGTCCCCCACACTTTAAAATCCAACAGTTTCACCAAGTACAAAAATCTCTTGGGTCTTCTGTTAAAACTTGTAAGCTACTGTCTGTAGAAACCATTGATTATATCTATCCTGTGAAAGATACTTTATTACTATGTAAAACTTACAAACAAGTTAATTGACTTTGTTCTTGAAGTAACTGATACAATGTAAACAAACACTATAAGCTGTTAAGTGACTTTCACTTCATTCAACGGCTCCTAGGACAGACCCCCCACCCTCTGTGATTAAAGGGCCAGGAGTCTCAAATGAATTAGCACACACCCCGAAAGTGGTGGAGACAGTAAATTAAAATATGGTTAAGATATGGAATGTATGTTGATGAATGCTTGATGTACATGAATGGTTAGGGAGGTGCCAGCCTAGAAAGGGAGTATCCATCGGCCGAAGAATGTGTCAAGTAGGACCACCAGACAATCCCCTGAGGGTAAACTGGGATCCACCCCATCACCTGGAAGGATGAGAAACACAAACTTTGGACAGTGTGGAGCCACCAGGAATGTGCCACTTTGGACAGGAATGTGCCATCTGCTGATTGAGTCAGCAACAGCAGGATGAAACAGCTCCCATAGACTAACATAGGAATTAATTCCTATAAGAATGGACTCTAAAGACTGATGACTTTGAGTCTCTGGTTCTGCTGCCAGCCTCCAGGAGCATCAGGTGCACCTGACACAGACTCGGCTCCATCCTCATGACCAAGATACCTGGCCAGTAACTTGGCATGAGCAACTTCTAGGCTGGTAACTATAACACCTATACAGAACTTGAATGAATGATTGTGTGAATGAATCTCTCTCTCTCTCTCTCTCTCTCTATATATATATATATATATATATATGTGTGTGTGTGTGTATAAGAAATAAGTAGTCAAACAACGTTGTTTACTTTTATCTTTTGCTTTATCAGTATATTTACAATAAATGTGGCATCTTTGCCTTATCCCTCTTAATAAGATCCTGCTGGTTTTTATTCTATTGGTATAACATTTTGGTGGAGAATTGCGAAAGGGGGAATATTGGTAAAATGCCTCAGTTATTGTGAACATTGGTGTGCACACAGCCGGCTCTATAGAGAGCGGTTCTATTTTTGGTTAACCAAAGCCTACTGACCTCCGGTGGGTAGAGGCTTCATAAAAGAGCTCATAGAAACTTTAAGCTACAATTAATCTTATCCAAAGTGTTCACTGAGAAATCAGGGGTAACAAGAGCCTATAGGGCAAGGTAAAGCTGCTCGCTGAACGAGATCAGGGGTAGCAGGATAAGATAATTTAGGCTGTGTCACTCGCTGCAAGGGTTCAGGGGTGACAAAGGAAACTATACACGTGTTAAAAATGTTTAAGAAAAGACAAGGGAGAACAGTCTCAGAGACAGGAATGGAGTTTGAAGGAGCTCCAACCTCACCTTTTGTAAAAGAAATAACACCCTTTAAACAAATCCTTCAGAGATATGGGCACAGTCCTTGGACTGAACAAGCCCTTGCAGATGCTTGCTCTATTTCAGACCTGGAGGATAGATTGGCCCACTATATCCTCATATGTAAACCCCCAAATGCAGCAAAAAGAGACGCTGCAGGGATCTGGCTGCTGTGGGAGGCTTGTAATGACAGCTACCTCCGCCTAACAGCCTGTACAGAGGAAAACTTACTGTTTCTCGCTCTGATCCTGGGAAGGATTTTTATATTTGGTGGATGAACCCTCGGTGGTAAAAGCCCGAGCAATACAGAGGGAAGCTTAGCGTCTCTCCCTCTGGCCCAAAGTGGGTTAAAATCATAAGATACAAATCTTGTTCTGTTAAACCAAACTCTGAAGAATATAGGAGTTTGGGCAGTGTAGTGTGGTTTATGTTTGTTTGTTTGTTTTGCTTTGTTTTGTTTTTCTTGTGAGTGATATTGTGGTCATTTCACAATATTGAAAGAAATGTTTAAGGAAAGGGACCAGGAAGGGTGGGGGCTGGTTGAGAAGCCCACCCTCCTTGCTAAATTGGTAGTGGAACAAAGCTTGTGCCCTTGGAAAGGAAAGGTTCATTGGAAAAAGCAGGATCAGGCCCAGACAAGCAGGCAAGCAACAGATAAAGAAATTGGTTGGAAGCCTTAAGGGCATAGTGGCAGGAGTAAGAAAGCAATAAGTGCAGGCATGAATCCCTGGAACAATACTTAAAATGGTAAAATCTAATTGATAAAGGTGTCATTTTGGGAGATAAACAGTAATTTAAGGAAAGACCCTGAAAAGTTAACTCTACAGAGGCTGAACAGAATTAAGCAGTTAAACTTTGTGAAAATGCTAAAAAGTACCATGTTAAAGAGAAAAGGAATTCTTGGTTTCTTTGCAGCCATTCTGAAGGAAAAATGGGCCCTTTTCCAAAGGAATGTCTGTAAATAATCCAGGTATTTGAAATAATTTGACTATGAACAATTTAGTCAAATTTGTTAAAAACATGAGGGGATTCTATTGAAACTTAACTGACCCAAATGTATGAAGGGAATATAATCTATGTACAGCTATGTAAAAACAGCAATGTAGAAAAGATGTTAAGGGAAAGAAAATGTGTATGTATCTATTTGTCTGTGGAAATATGTAAAGTTCTAAGAACCTAAACCAACACATCTGGTTTGTAAAACTCCTGTTTTGTAAGTTTAAGATAAATTACTTTTGTTTTGTTTTAAATAATGCCACTAAAAATCCATTTAACTATTTGATTCAAAGTTGCAAAACTGACAGACCTTTTTGCCAGACACAGCTAATCAGTGTTGGCTGGCTTTTGGGATTTGGCATTTAACCCTTAAGGGGTAACTCGGTGCTTTACAAAATTTAAAATGTTTTTAATAAAAACCAAAGTTGTGACTGCAGCAGGGCAGTCAAAATCAGGAGAATAGGAAAAGATTCTGGATTCTTCTTGTTTGTTTGTTTAGTTGTTTTTGTGTGTGTAACAAAATAGCAAATGAGAGCTGTAGTAAAAGAATAAGAAATTAACAGTGCCCCTCTGAAGCAACAGCAGGGGTGAGGTGCACAAAACAAAAAGAAGCACTGCTAGAAACACTGAGCCTTAAGATGGCTCTGTGTAATCAGACTGTCACTTTGACGAGGGTACATGAAAACTCTGTAAAAACAAAAGGAAGCAGCTGCAGTTTGGCTTCTATGGAAGACCTGTAACAAGGTATTCCTTCAATTGGCTACATGCAAAAATAAAAAAACTGCACCAAGATTTACAAGCCTCTGCTGCAAAAGCAGAGAAATAAAATGTATGTCCAGCAGTCACACTAGAACAGAGGATAGCACAAGCCCAAGCACCCCCCCCCCCCTGGAAGAATTGGATACCATGGGTCAGGAGAGACATATTTGGTACACCGATGGTAGTTCCATGGTGGTGCACGGTAAAAAGAGAATCAGATATGCAGCCATTAATTTAGAAGAAGAGGTACTAAAGGGGTATTTGGATCATGGCTCAGCACAACATGCTGAACTCCATGCCATATACCCAGTCCTAAAACAATATGAAACAGAGAACTGTCCCAAAACTGTATACATCTATGCTGACAGCAATTACTGTGTAAATGGGGTGCAATATTGGATGTTTGATTGGCAGAGGAACAATTGGAAAGCCGCAGATGGGAAAGAGATAGCATATATAGAGAATGGAGATGGATTTATGCCTGGGTTACCTCTCATCCCAACCAGCTTAAAATCAAACATGTCAAGGCACATGGAAAAGGCTCTGCAGCTGAAACAGTATGAAATAACCGTGCTGATGCCATAGCCAGAGATTATGAAGGGATAGCAGCGGTGACCCGAAGGCAGGAAAAGAAGGTATTAGAAGCAGTCCGCATCCCAGGAAGGATTGAAAGGCAGGAACTGGTGAACATAGCTCATCAGTTCATGCATGAAGGAGTGGAAGGGACGCTGGGAAGGTTAAAGCAAGTGGCAGAATGGAAGGGGATGAGAGATGATGTGGATACATGGGTCAGGAATTGTATACAGTGTGCCAAAGATAAAGCTTGTCCTCCACACCAGCCTCAGATGCTACATCAAAGAAGGCTGGGACCCTGGCATAGAATCCAAATTGACTTCATTGATAAATTGCCAAGGAGTAAAGAAGGATTTCGATATCTACTTGTAATCACAGATTCCTTTTCAGGTTGGGTGGAAGCTTTCCCTACTAGGAACAATAGCGCCCGCACAGCCGCTAAGAAACTATTCTCTGAAGTGGTTTGCAGATATGGGACTCCCGAGATTATCGACTCAGACAAGGGAGGATCCTTTGTGGGAGACATATTTACTCTACTGCTTAAAGCATTAGGGGTTTCACACAAACTCCATGTCCCATACAGACCGCAGTCTTCAGGACAAGTATCTCCAGGCCATGGCAAAATGGCTGGAGATTTTAAAACAGAAATTTTTTTCTAGATGGAGTGTTAACGCCCTTTTACTGAGAGAAAGGGAGGATTTACACTCACAAGAAATGCACCACTTAATTAGCATTTGTGCAGCCCCAAGTACCAAACACACTGTGGCAGAGACCAAGCAGGTTCTGCCAGGGTGAAAGCACTGTGCTAATTTGTTTCCAAGCTTCTATCTTTCAGGCTCTGAACCAGAACATCAGGAGAGCTGGTACCAGCTGAAGAGTTATAAAAGACCATGGTTATAGTGTCGCGACAAATTCTGTGTTCAGTGTTGCATGTTCTGTGTCTGTCTCTAGTGGTGTCCTGTGCTAGCATTGGGTCCAGAGAAAAAGGGGATACTACACTAGACAAGACAAATGTCTTTTCTTCTACTTCCCCCATATCCATCCAACTTATCAATCACCACTTGTGTCCAAAAGACTTTGGTCCCCAGTGCATCAGGTTTATTTTTTGTTAGGTTCTCTAATAGTCATTTTGTTGTTAATTTTTGTTATTGATACATTTGTATTGTTAGTTACATTTGCTTGTACTGTTAATTCCACACTTTCCTCTATGCACTCTGTATTCTACTTCCCCAAGCCCTGAAGGGTAGTTCTTGGGCCCCCATAACCTGTAAAACCTTAGCCCATGATTGCAGGGCCCCATCTTTCAGGTCCCCAGAAACCTCTTAAGAACAACTGTTAGAAATAGGGGATTCTGCATTAAAAAGGTCCTAACCTCAGTAACTTTTATTGTTTGATGACTATTGCAGCATCAAACTTGGACCTCATTTTATTTGTCAATGTACCTAATTATTGTAATGGTTTTAGGTTTTATTGTATTCCCAATTATTATAATTAATTGTTTGCATTTCTGTTTATATTATATCTGGTGTTTGGTCAATTGTAATGATTTTAGTTATACTCACCTGCTTATAATTGTTTGGTTTGTTTACAACAGATCACCTGTGCCCTACAATGACAACTACTGTACTGTAATGATCATAGATCAAGGGGCGGAGTGTTGTAGGAGCAGCACTGATCTGTATGCAAACGGCTATAGCTATGGGATGCACTGAAATGCAGATACTTGCCCTATCTACTTTGGAACACAAAATGTTTTGGGTAACTTTGGGTAATATTAAGGTTTTAATGCATTTGTTAAAACAAAGGAAATGATCTCTGTTTGATACTTACCAATATGACTGGATGCAGTATGTTTCCAGCACTGTGAAACCAGACTTGTTAATTGGGGAAATAATTGTAAAAATAGCACATCAACAGTCTCTGGAGGCAAAGGTATGGAAGGTTAGCCCACTCCCCATATTACACATGGGATCATTCTGGCTGCCTCGGACCTCGAGCCAGTGGGCTGGGGAGGGAGGAAAACTATTGGACACTAGAGGTTGTACCGAATGGACTCCTCAAAAGTGGGTATGCCTCACCTTACCGGTTGCCCCAGAGCCTTGTAGTAAAGATGTTTCATTGGAATCATGTATGTGGGATGAATTGGATAATGACACCAAAGTATTGTACAATGGACAATGTGTATGTATCCACTCATGGGAGGAAGTATTTTGGGAGGATGGGAGTGTTAGCAACCCCCCCAGTAGATGAATGTAAATGATTCTCTGGATGGTCCCCGACTACCACTGGCATCCTATCAGTAATGCTACACCCCTTGATAGTAGTCTTGATATTAAATTGTATTTGTATAATTGGTATGTATGGCATGTGTTTTCAGATAAACAGAATGTATGCTAAATTGGAATCACAAACACATGTTGCCTCACAGTACCTTCTCTCAAACAGGTTAAAAAGAAAGTGACACTAACGATTATATAAATATCGTAGTGTCAAAAGGGGGATTATGTAGGGATATTAAAGAAGGTACTAACAGTGATTCCCCCAAGTGACAGTAACCCCCTCATAATTTGTCCCCCACACTTTAAAATCCAACAGTTTCACCAAGTACAAAAATCTCTTGGGTCTTCTGTTAAAACTTGTAAGCTACTGTCGGTAGAAACCATTGATTATATCTATCCTGTGAAAGATACTTTATTACTATGTAAAACTTACAAACAAGTTAATTGACTTTGTTCTTGAAGTAACTGATACAATGTAAACAAACACTATAAGCTGTTAAGTGACTTTCACTTCATTCAACGGCTCCTAGGACAGACCCCCCACCCTCTGTGATTAAAGGGCCAGGAGTCTCAAATGAATTAGCACACACCCCGAAAATGGTGGAGACAGTAAATTAAAATATGGTTAAGATCTGGAATGTATGTTGATGAATGCTTGATGTAATGGTTAGGAAGGTGCCAGCCTAAAAAGGGAGTATCGATCGGCTGAAGCCACCAGACTCCTTGTTATTCAAGAAAGGTAGAGTTGCTATCTGCTTTTCATTCCCCTTTAGAGTTCAGCGGTGGGGGGAGGAGGAGGGCATACAAAATAATTTGTTTATGTACACAGGAATGTCCCTTGAATCCTCCATAGAGATCTCAATGAAACTTTCATGGAGGTACTCTGCAATCCTCTGCCAAAGGGTTTTTGGCATGGCTGCCTTATTTCTTTCTCCACAGTAGGACACTTTCCCAACTCTTCAAACAACCACTCAGCGCTAACTTCAGCAGGCCCCATTGCTGTACACAAGCTAGCAGCATGTGGGCCGGGCAGCTTTGGGATGCCAGCTGCAGCTGTGGTGTGCTCTCTCTGCCTTTGTTACCCTCAGGAGTGAGATATCAGCTAAAATCACCAGTGCCTATGGAAAATGATGCCAGTATTCAGTGCCATTGCCCTATACTACCAGAATCATGCAACCAAGCTATTCCCTCCTCATTTCCCCAACCCCCGGTATGCAGGGCCGACTCCAGCATTTCTGCTGCCCCAAGCAAAAAAACAAAAAAAGCCGTGATCGGTGGCGGCAGTTCAGCGGCAGGTCCTTCACTCCTAGAGGGAGTGAGGGACCTGCCACCCCCGAATTGTCGCAGGTCCCTTGATCGCCCCAAGGACCTGCTTGTTAAGCTGGTGCCGGGAGCCGGCCCTGCCGGTATTCATACTAACCATGCCTGGTACCATGCACAAGCAATCCCAAGCAGAAGGGAGAATGTAGTACTTACAACTTTAGCGGAGCAAGGGGAGTGAGTTCAGCACCTGAAGTTTTGCTTTCTGTAGTGAATACGCTGACAATGGTACCGCTGTGTGTTTTATCTTCATCTGCTGACATTGCCACCTTCAGAGTCTCTCCCTCCACACCCGTGGAACGCCTGAGCCAGATAAGGAGGAGAAAGAAGAGGACTTGGGACGACATGGTCAATGAGATCCTGTAAGCCAACGCTGCATCCAACCTGTAGTAAGAGGAGGCCCTGAGATATAAACCTTGGTATCAGAGGCCTGGTATGAGGCCTAAGGCGGTGAACAGCAGAGGCTAACAGCGGGAGTTTGCCTGGGAGCTGTCCGAGAGGAGGTACGCTAAGTGCTGCATTAGGGGGGCTGTGTTGGTGAGTATCTGAGTGCCTGCTGCTGGGACAGTTGGTCAGTTTGACCGTGTGCTTGATTGCTTGCTTGTTTGTTTAAAAGTGTGAATTGGGAGTGCTTTGTTCCAGGTGGGCCTTGAGTGGGCCTGACTGGTATATAAGGGCAGTCAGCAGCGAACCAGCTGAGCGGTGAACAGCAGAGGCTAACAGCGGGAGTTTGCCTGGGAGTTCGCGTAGGGAGAGCGCACTGAGGCCTTCATCTGCAGGTTTCTCTGAGTAGTTCCTGCAACAGTTGAGGAAGCTCTTAAGAGGACGGTGATATGGAAGGTGAGCGATCAGCTGTTGTAACCTGCACAGGTTGTGCCATGTTTGTCTTTCTTCCACAGGACAGAAGCGACTTTGTCTGTACAAAGTGCAAGCTGGTCTCCATATTGGAAGAGAAGGTTCGAGGGCTGGAGAAACAAGTATCGACTCTGCGTTGCATAAGGGAAAATGAAGATTTCCTGGACAGACTTCAGGAGATGCTTCTACGGCCACAATGTTCTGAAGATTCAGAGCAGGCGCAGCAGGGACAGAAGGATTGTGAGGAGGTTTGGCAGCATGTGACCTCCAGAAGGAGAAAGAGGAGTGTCCATGCACCAGCAATGGAGATACAGGTGAGCAATCGTTTCCATGTTCTCTCTACAGGTACTAATGCGGAGAGTGGACTAGATGACCCATCTGAGGGAAGGGAGCAGAAGGAGACTCCACCGATTGGAAGGCAAAAGATGCACTGTCCTAGGGATGGGGATTCCACGACCACCACTCCCAAGAGGAGGAGGAGGGTGGTGGTGGTCGGGGACTCCCTCCTCAGGGGGACTGAGTCATCTATCTGCCGCCCCAACGGGGAAAACCGAGAGGTCTGCTGCTTGCCAGGAGCTAGGATACACGATGTGACGGAGAGACTGCCGAGACTCATCAAGCCCTCGGATCGCTACCCCTTCCTGCTTCTCCACGTGGGCACCAATGATACTGCCAAGAATGACCTTGAGCGGATCACTGCAGACTACGTGGCTCTGGGAAGAAGGATAAAGGAGTTTGAGGTGCAAGTGGTGTTCTCGTCCATCCTCCCTGTGCAAGGAAAAGGCCGGGGTAGAGACCGTCGAATCGTGGAAGTCAACGAATGGCTACGCAGGTGGTGTCGGAGAGAAGGCTTTGGATTCTTCGACCATGGGATGGTGTTCCAAGAAGAAGGAATGCTAGGCAGAGACGGGCTCCACCTAACGAAGAGAGGGAAGAGCATCTTCACCAGCAGGCTGGCTAACCTAGTGAGGAGGGCTTTAAACTAGGTTCACCGGGGGAAGGAGACCAAAGCCCTGAGTAAGTGGGGAAATGGGATCCTGGGAGGAAGCACAAGCAGGAGAGCGCAAGAGGGGAGGACTCCTGTCTCATGCTGAGAAAGAGGGATGATCGTTGAGTTATCTTAAGTGCCTATACACAAATGCAAGAAGCCTGGGAAACAAGCAGGGANGAACTGGGATTGTTTAGTCTCCAGAAGAGAAGAATGAGGGGGGATTTGATAGCAGCCTTCAACTACCTGAAGGGGGGTTCCAAAGAGGATGGAGCTCGGCTGTTCTCAGTGGTGGCAGATGACAGAACAAGGAGCAATGGTCTCAAGTTGCAGTGGGGGAGGTCCAGGTTGGATATTAGGAAAAACTATTTCACTAGGAGGGTGGTGAAACACTGGAATGCGTTACCTAGGGAGGTGGTGGAGTCTCCTTCCTTGGAGGTTTTTAAGGCCCGGCTTGACAAAGCCCTGGCTGGGATGATTTAGCTGGGAATTGGTCCTGCTTTGAGCAGGGGGTTGGACTAGATGACCTCTTGAGGTCCCTTCCAACTCTGATATTCTATGATTCTATGATTCTATGAAAATGTAGAAAAACATCCAAAAATATTTATAAAAAATTTAAATTGGTATTTATTAACAGTGCAATTAAAATTGTGATTAATCACCACTATTTTTTTAAATCTAGTTAATTTGTTTTGCATCAATCGCATGCATTAACTGCAATTAATTGACAATCCTAGTTTTAAGTAACTTTTTTTAAATCTGCAAGTACTTTTTCAAAGTATTTTTTGGGAACACTCATATGCCTCCCACTTGTCCCAGATAGTGGCTGGCCCCCAAAACCTATTCTCCCAGCTTGTCCAGATTCTGAGTTCTGACTGCCAGGGCTTTTTTCTGTTGGCCCTGCTGTTGCAGGCTATGCCCCCTTCACTTCTGATTGGTCACTGCAACCAGCAGTGGGGAGATTCACGTCCCAGTCCAGCAGCAGCAGGGAGACTGTCAGAAAGGAACCACCTTCGGGATGATATGGTTGCTGTTACTGAAATATCCATTTTATGGAATGATGCTATCTGTATATAATATCAATACATATATAAAATGGAAAGGAAATTTATAAACATATTTACAATTGAGAGATTTTTTCATTGTTATTCCTAGTTTATTTGTGCATATGAATAAAATTTCATTGTCGCTTTTTCTCTCTCTTCCACTATGTGCTTATATAATTTAGTTAGTTGTCCACACATTGACTAGACAATTGCAGGGACTACGGGAGTTGAAAGAACTTACACTTAGACCTATACTTTAACTTGTAAATACATATACTATTTCCAGAGCATACTTGGTCTTAAGTCTGTAATGGTGTACTTGGCACTTATACTTACCTCTTTTTTATCAGTGCTTACAACACCGTCCAGACCACTCCCACACTTGCAGGGCCTGAAATTTCAGTCTCTCTTCCTATTCCTTTTGGACATCCATCCTATTCTCAGGATGCTGACTTACATGACTGCTCCCCTCATTTCTTGCCTCTTCCTAGGGCCCACCATAGGAGGTAATGCTCTCCTGCCGCTTTTCTGAATCCCGTTATCCCTGGTTCTTACTAGTCCTTTCCTCTTGGTCCAGAGTCTTCTCTGTTTGACTGCCCTGTGCTCCTTGCTTTAATTTCCCATCAGCCTACCACCCACTTTCCAGGTGTGCCAGGTGAAGTTAATGGCATTAACTAGAGTACGAAAGCTCTAGTTAACCTCTTCATGGCCTGTGTGTGGTTTACATACCCCATCATACTAGCTAGGATGATAAGTGATAGGACCATACAAAAGGTTGGGGCCATTTCTATATACATTTGTGATTTTGAAGATTCTAAATAGTACATCTTTTCTTCAAAACCACTACTTTATTTTCAAAAACATTTAAGGGATTAAAAATAACTGCATGTCTTTATAAATCCAGACTCTGCAATACTGTATAATGAAAGTGTTGTCACTACAAAAGGGAACTTAGGATCTTGGCAACTGGAAGAATCTTTTTAATGAGGTGGGCAGAATCAACCTAATCCAATGACTACATTATAAAGACTCACAGGGTACGTCTACATGGAGATAAAAAACCCACAACTGGCTCAGCTGACTTGGGCTTGTGAGGCTCAAAAATTGTATAGACCTTGGAGCTCGGGCTGGAGCCAGAGGTCTGGGAATCTGTGAGGATGGAGAGGCCCAGAGCTGGGCTCCAGTTTGAGCATCTACACAGCAATTTTTAATCCTACAACCTGAACTCCACCAGCCTGGGTCAGCTGACCCGGACCAGCCACAGCTGTGCCGCAGGGCTTTTATCCCCATATATATGTACCCATATATGCCCCAGACCTCCATTTCCACTATCTTGTAGAGTCATTTGCACATGTGCAAACTGGGTTTAAAATGTTACTAATTTGGAATGGTATCGGTTCACATCCACTGTGCGCAGCTGTAAACAACTGCACACAGGGCCCAGCAGTGAAGAATTTGCATGCCTTGATCTACACTCCAATTACAACCTCATCAGGAGACTGAGCAGGCATAACATTCTGTGCTGTAGGCAAACTTTCCTTTTAAAGCAAACATTTAGACAAAAAGCATTGTCATTTTTGACATTGTTGAGAAGGCTTATTTCAATAATACTCCTGAAATTACACAGTGTCTGAAGATCTCAAAACACTAGACTAAGGTGGGTAACTCTGCTTATCTCTATTTTACAAATGGCAAAATTAAGGCAGAGTTAATAATTTGTCCAATGTCGAAAAGCAAGTCAGTGAGAGAGCTAGGACCGGAATCCAGTTAACACAGTCACAGAAACACTATTGTCCAATGGGTTCTTAGTGTCAGGACATGAAAATAGCTAACAGACACTTAAAGATAGAAAATCATTTTATTAAAATGCTACAAAAGTAAATCACTGCAATTCATTATAACAGAGTCACAGACATTTGTACTAGGGCAGAGCTAGGTAAATTGCATATGAAGGTCCTGATTATGTGAATTCATCTTGTGCAGATTCTTTGAGAGAACGCAGCGGATTTTTAATTAATTACAATCATCTTAAGTAGTTTGATAGCATCATTTCAGACTAAGATGAACATTAAGTATTGTCCATACTCCCCATTCAACCCTCCCAAAATTAGAGCTAGAGAAGCACATTTGGACAGGGGAAACAGAACACATCCTACAGTGAGTGGTGTTGAAGTACAAGATTCCCAATTTCCATTCTGCTCAAGCTTGAGGACATTCCACACATTAGACTTCAGAGAGTATTACTGTGCTGCTTGTGCCAAAGACTGGATGTACTGTCCTCGAGCAGGAAAGTGATCAGCTGGCCGGTTGTATGCTGTCCAGACTGGTTCTCCAACAAACAGCCTCATTGCCTTCACGTAGTTCTGCAGAAGGAAAAGGAAATTGCAAATAGCATAACAGCTCCTTTTGGAGGCATCTGAATTACAGAGTTAACAACTCCTGTTGCGGTTTATGATACTTTCCACTTCTGTAGCATCTTTCAAAGCATCGCAAGATGCTTTAGGAGCTTCACACTACCCTGGGAGTTCCATCACTATTTTGCTTCAGTGTTCCTAGCAACCTGACAATTGTAGTAGTAGCTGTACTTAGCACTGTTGTACTGTTTTACAAACTTCAGAGGATTCTCAATACCCCTGTAAGGCAGATAAAGTATTAACCCATTTCACAGATGGAGAAAGTCCATGACCTTGAGCAAGTTTCTCAGGCTTTGCCTATACTGGGACACAGTCATTGGTGTAGCTGCACCAGCACAGACCCCTAAATGTAGACATGCAATGCTGGGGTTTGCACCAAGTGAGCACGTTCTTGTCCACACTTGGGAGTCAGCACCAGCGCAGCTACACTGATTGCTGATTCAAGGCTATTCCCACAGACAGATAAGGCCATAGGGCTATATTAAACATATAACCCCTTTCAGCAGGTCAAAGAGCAAGTCAATGGTAGAGCCAAGAATTCATTTAGGGTTTTTGACTGCCAGCTGTGGTTCTAGCCACTAGACTACACTCCCTCTCTACAGGCAAATTTAGTACTCATGAAAGATGCCAAGACAAGTATGCTCAGTTTATCTACAGAAGAGGTACAGAGCAGAGGCAATTCAAGTTTCCCTATGTGGCTCTGCCTTCAGCCTGGCTGAATCAATCTCCATGCCTCAGCCAACTGTGGTGGATAACTGTAGACTCCCTGGACTCAGGCCATACGCCGATTTCACACAAGTTACAGAACGTGTCTAAGATGGCAGTGACTTGAAGTCACTACTGATAAGCTGCATAGGAACTGGCAACTAAGAGGTGAAAGCTCAGATTCTATAAATCATTTTGTAACCCTCACGTTCCGGGTTTAATGAACTACAGATCTGAAATAGCATATTTAGTCACCACTATGCAATATGCCTTTGTACACTTGTCTGTCAGTGCATATATCTAGGACTGTAATAGATAAAGCCATATACAAACATTTTCATCCAGTGTAAATCGGTGATATATGCCAGCAGGAAGAGTGATCATGTCTCCCTTTTCCATGAAAATCCGGATCCACTTGTCATCTTTGTCTCGAACATCAAAGTAGCCACTTCCTTCAAGTATGTAGCGAATTTCATCATCCAAATGCAAATGTTCTTCATAAAATATTTTTATCTAGGGTAGGAAGGAGAGGATATTACATTTCTTTCAAAGTTTGTTGAACAAAGAAATAAATCTAAATACAACGGCATATAGAGATTGTCTTCCAATGTTTGGGAGACACTTAACAAAGAGTCCAGAAAGATATAAAACTCTGACCAATGCACTACTAGACTATGTTAACGGCACATGAAGTCAGGTCTATGCTTGGTAGGATAATATTCATCTATAGTTGTACAATTATCTGGGATCCACAAATATGATAGAGCTGAAGTCCCCTGTCACTTTACATGGAATAAGTCAAATGCAACATCACTGCCTACTGTAGCTAATCATCTACATGAGAACAATACAAGTAATTATTGCCAACTAGGTTGACCGCTGCATAGTGATTCATACTGTCAACAAGAGACAGACCCTGGGTCAGAGTCCCAGATTCAAGGCCTCGCTCCCTAACCAGCAGAGACAATGTTCTCCCAGATCTTTGGGAGATGAAGGATATTTTGTCCTTGGGACAATTTAGGAGCAATAATGCCAGGTTCTGAAGAAGTCCCATGAGGACTTGTCAGGAGAGGCAGGGGGAACTACTGCAATGCCATCGGTAGGGAAGGAAGTGATGAAGCCTTGAGGAACAACTCCATTTAAGATGGATATGGAGAAACCTCACCATCAGCACCATCACTCCTGAGTTACCATATCATTCACATTCAGTTGGAATGGCACATCTTTACGTTTAACTGGTGAGGAAGGAGTTTCATTATAAAATGCATAACTGAGAACTTGACATTGTTTCTACTGATCTGTTCTGAAGCAACCAGGACATTAGTTCCCCAAATTAAAACATTTCTCAGCTGGGGAACTGCACAAATCCCTCATACCCCTCAAGTGTTTAGCACATTTCAGACTTCAAAAAAATTAACTGGAGACAAAAGAACTAATTACCAACTAATACATTTTGCAGGCTGATAATCCCCAAAGTGCAAGTAGCTGTAGGCGTGTTTCAACTTTGAAAACTGCCAAGTGAGCATGCTCACAAGTTATTTCAAATGTATGGGAGGTCACAAATTCCCATCAAAATGAATTTGGCAGAAGTTCCAATTCCCTCCAATGGTGAGTATGTTAAAATATTCTTAGCACTAAAATCAATCACCTTGACAACCAGGCCAAGAGAGAGAAGAGTGGCCTCCTTTTTCTGAAAACACTGAGAAATTATTTATGACAGTACTGAGGGATTTGTTATTGTTGATTAAAATTACCACCATGTGCTAGGGCAGCAGTGACCAAGCTCAGGGCTTGCTGCTCTAAAGTTCAGAAAGGGGAAAGATTTTGCCAAAGCCCCAAACTGGCAATGGCCTGACCTTAGTTTGGATGATAATCTAATAGTGTTTACAGGCCTCCGTTTGCAAATGTGCAGTTTCAACATGACAAATGAGAGCCACAAATGGGAACCATTCTAAAAGGCATCATATGTAAGCTACTAAAGGGAAAGTGATTACAGAAAACACAAAACACTCTCGCGTTTTAAAAATGGAATCCAAGCAGCCATTTGAAAATCTAAAAACTAAATAATGTGATTTTTAAAAATGGGGAAAAATCCATCGTTCAAAGAGCAGGTTCTGAATGTGCATTTCAAAAGCTGGTGCATACTCTAGTGGCAGACTTCAGAACTTACTCCCTTCCCAGATCCAAACCAGGGCTGCTTTACCTTGTCTTGATAATTTGGCAGCTTATCTTTATGTATCGTTATTATATCCATCCAAGAATAGTTTTTTTCTTTCCGAATCCTTGCTAGGTCTGGGTCAGTCTCATAGTTGTCAGCATCCAACTGTGTGATGTTTTGGAGGGAGGGAAGGAGGAATTAAAAACAAACATCCATCAGAGACAGCCAGGATACCCAAACAACTACTTCCAAAACCAAAAAGCGCAGCCAGTTAGTGTATAAATAACATTTCAAGTTACATACTAGTTACTAACAAGTCCAGCAAGGTTATTTATTTGTTATTGTGTAGTCTAAAGAGAAAAAACGGGATTATAGAAAAGCTAGCCTTTCAGAGTCAGTGTGGGTGTCTCAGCGGGACGTACTGGGGAAGCAAGCTCAATCTGCCATCAGACACTGCTCCCACAGTCTGCTTCTCGTTCCAGAGCCAGAATCCCAGAGTTAGAGTGAATCGTGTCTTGTCCTCCCTCACAAAGAAAACAACTGGGAGTCCCTCGTGACTAATCAGCAGGATTGCCATTGTCCCTGCACAGTTGCTGAAGTCTGGAGTTACCAGGAGGAACATTCTCGTTGTTCGTAGTCACTTCACTACCGCTTTCCCACCAGGCAGCCTGCCAACCCTGGCAAGGCACGCTTCCAAAACAAATTAGCCTTGGTGGGGAAGCAGCAGCAGCAGCGTGACAGCAAAATAAATAAATAAATAACATTCAGTTGAAAGTTGGCAACGACAATGGGGGGAGGGAGGGTGTCTTCATTGATTATTTTAAAAACTTCATTAAACTGCTCTGGTTACAGACTTTCTTTGCTCAGTATCTATTATTGTTTCACCTTCCCAGATGTGAGAACATGTTAATAGCCACTTTCATTTGGGTTATCTGAGGTTAGGGTGACCAGATGTCTCGATTTTATAGGGACAATCCCGATTTTGGGTCTTTTTCTTATATAGGTTCCTTTTACCCCCCCACCCCGTCCCGATTTTTCACACTTGCTGTCTGGTCACCCTATCTCATTCTCAGCTCTAAATGTTTTGTTTTGGGTTTTTTGGTAGGAATTAACAATAGGCTCAGTGACTTGTTACTGATAAGCCTACACTTTATGCAATAAATACCAGGCTATAAAAACCTTTATAAGGCTCACCACAGGTACATATCATAGCCCAAAAAGAGTTTCTCATATCAGGCTTAGAACCTTTATAAGGCTCACCACAGGTACATATCATAGCCCTAAAAGAGTTTCTCATATCAGGCTTAGAAGAGTCTCTTATAAAGGCTACTTGCTCTAGTGAACCCAGCATGTGACTGGGATACAGGAATTATTGAATTCTATCTTGTGTATCCATAAGGGATACATTTTACAGTACAAGACTGTCTGGCCTGTAGCCTAGGTGCCAGAATTGCTCAATTATTTAGTTCTTCTGTCTGACCCACCCATTATAGAGCACCACCAATGTACATGTGCTTCACTTTAGGAACCCTGTGAATTAGCCTGTGGGAAGGAGAGATCGTGGTTAGCTGCCCAAACATCTAAAGGTAGAACTTTCATAATATATTTGTTTATTTGTCTTTACTAACCTCGCCCATCATCACTAATCTAAAAATCACTTTTCTACAGCAGGGCTGTAACATGCTTTGCACTTACATAAAATCTGTTACCTGATCCCCACTGTTCCACTGTCTGACAATCTAAAAAACAGACTAAGCACATTTTTACCAATGTAACTTCACCCACATTGGGGAGGAGGGCTGCTGTTTTAGCTATACAGTAGAACCTCAGAGTTACGAACACCAGAGTTACAGTTTTACGAACTGACCTCAACCACACACCTCATTTGGAACCAGAAGTCTGCAATCAGGCAACAGCAGAAACAAAAACAAAACAAAAAAAAAAGTACACAGTACAGTACTGTGTTTAATGTAAACTACTAAAAAATAAAGGAAAAGTAAAAATAAAAATAATAAAAAAAAAAAGATGTGACAAGGTATGGAAACTGTTCCTGTGCTTGTTTCTTTTAAATTAAGATGGGTAAAAGCAGCATTTTTCTTCTGCACAGTAAAGTTTCAAAGTTGTATTAAGTCAACGTTCAGTTGTAAACTTTTGAAAGAACAGCCATAATGTTTTGTTCAGAGTTACGAACCTCCATTCCCGAGGTGTTTGTAACTCTGAGGTTCTAATGTACTGGGCTAGGTAAAGCTGAACAATTCTTGAGTTTAGACAAGGCCTCAGTCTTAATCTAAATTAATTTTGAAAAGTGGGCACTAAATAGGCTAAGCCATTTATGCACTTTTTGTCTCATGCACATTAAACCTCAAACTAGGATCACAAGCATACGACACCACCTTTACATTTAAGCAGGCTCGCATGCTTCCAATTCCAGCAGGGATCTTAGGTTTTCACTTCTATTAAAAAAAACAAATCATGATTTTTAAACGACAAGGGCAGGACACCTGACACTCCTTGGGCCCTACCTGCACTGAGATACGATCCCTTATTAGCATCTCTCTCTCAAGAACCATGTCTGGGCCCAGACAGGCCTTTTAGACTACCCGATACATTTGGATTTCCTTTGGCACAGGTTCTGGCCCACTGGACCATGAAGATGGGTTTCCATTATTTCCAATATTAAAGGCAAAGCCAGGCCATGTGGATGTGCAAGTACGTGTTATGGAAGTGAATGGTATTTCAGGAACAAGCAGGAGGAGCATCAGACAAACAGCTGCGGTTGCTAGTGCTGCGGCACAGACTCTTAGCAAAGGCAGGGGCTAAAGTGCAGTTAATTTAAAAGACAAATGGTAAGTGACTCGAGCAGAGGAGAGGGCCCATCAACAGCCCACCCTGGGCGGGGGATCTGGTAACAGCAAAGCAGTACCCCCCCCCTTCCCCGATCAAAGGCCAGCAGGGGTTTTCAACCCCCCCCCACACACACCCTGGCCGCTACAGCACGGTTTAGGAGCAGGGATCGGGGTGTTATGAGCCACGCTGGCGCTCGCACGCTGTAAACACGTCTATGGGCGGAGGCAAAGACCAGAGATGTCTGGGCCCCGGGGCCCGCACTGCGCAAGCAGCTGGAGCGAGACCCTGCGGCAGCCGGGCGGCTGGAGGCTGCGGGCCAGGAGCTCCCGTCCCGGGGACCCGGGCTGAGTGGCCGGGCTACAGGCGCCGCTTAGGGTTAGGCCATGCTCGCTGCCTACTTTCCAGTGGAAGACTCCGAGCCGGCGCAGCTGCTCCAGGCTGACGGGCCGGTGCGGCTCCTGCCGGTGCGGGGCCCTCTGGTCCTCTCTGGACTCGTCCATGTACCACGCTTCCACCATCCTGACCCGCGGCTGCTGGGCGAGCTCTGCTCCGCAGCGCGCCGGCCCGGCTCTCAGCCAGCCAATCGGGCCCTCCCGCCGGCCCAGGGCCGCGGCAGGCTCCCCCGCGCAGCCGGGCTGGCTGCAGCCCGCCCGCGGGCACCGGCGGAGCGCGTGATCCGCAGAGCGCCTGCTGCCAAAGCGCCCGGGCAGCAAAGGGGCCGCGGCTTCCATCGCCCACCCGGGTCGGGGCTCGCGCTCCACAAGCTGTGTGTGACTGTGCAGAAACAGTCTGCATCCTTCATAGGGATAAGGCTTAGACTCCTACGTAGAAATGTGTTACCTTGCAAGAGGAAATCCAGCAGCTGCATTGAAACACTTGGCAGTAACATTGCAGTGTTCCAGTAACCCCAGAGTTAGTTTACCCATGCCGAGGGTGACCATCTGGCTGGTATTTGACCAGCCTGGCTGTTTTTTTTTTTTTTTTTTTTTTAAATAGATTTGCCAGTTGCCAGAAAAATCAAGTAATCTGCTGGGCTTTTTTACCTGAGCCTAAAGATTTGCATTATTGTCACAATACTTATGTTAAAAGTTTCTCTGTCCAGCTAAAGATGCTGCAGTTGTCCCATTTCTGCAGTTTAAGTGAGAAAATGGTGTTATAAATCTTATCTATGAACTATGTGTTATATCTAGATCAGTGCTCCCAAACCAGTGGTGGACAACCTGCGGTCCATCAGGGTAATCTGTTGGCGGGCTGCAAGACAGTGTTTATATTGACTGCCCACAGGCATGGCTGCCCACAATTCCCAGTGGCTGCGGTTCGCTGTTCCCAGCCAATGGGAGCTGCTGGTAGCGGCACGGGCCGCAGGGACGTGCTGGCCGACGCTTCCCGCAGCTCCCATTGGCTGGGAAAGGCGAACTGCAGCTACTGGGAGCTGCGGGTGGCCATGCAAATGTAAACAAACTGTCTGGTGGCCCGCCAGAGGATTACCCTGACAGGCTGTGTGTGGCCTGCAGCCCGCAGGTTGCCCACCACTGCCCCAGACTGTGGGTTGTGGCCCCCCCAGGGGGGTGCAGAGGACTGTTCGGGGGCACAGCAGGGCCCCGGGTGAGCCCGCACAGGGGGTGGGGAGGGAATGTCACCCAGCCCCACTTTACCCCAAGCCATGGCCCTGGCTCCCAGCCAGGGAGCCCTCAGCCCCAGTTGGCCCCAGCCTTAGCCCCTTTACCCCGTCCACCCTAGCTCCTGGGGGTGGGTTGTGGACACGGTAAGGGGGGGCACAACCATTAAAAGTTTGGGGACCACTGCTCTAGATACTATAAATGGCTGTTGGGAGGTTGAGGAGTTCCCTTGGGGTTTGGATTGCGGAGAGCTTGTCTTGTGGGGGATGGGAATGGGGGGGGGGCTTTTTTTGCATTGCAAAGGTGGTAGCCATGCCCATGCTGCAAGATAACACATTTAATGCTCTGTTTTGGAGGCTGAACTAGGCTTAGGCTTGGAACAATTAGATTTTTATGGCTAAACATCAGTTTCACTGTACACACACACAGGGGAAAAAACATTTTAAAAGGTAATTATCAAAATTTACAGATAGTCAGAGTAAGGAAAATGCTGCTTCAGAATTTAGAGTTTGATGTAAGGATTTTCCCAGTGTGTTTTGATATATAATGGTGACGATTTGTGTTTTAACGGTTATAAAGCTTAACTTTTTGAATCTCAGCATTGACTGTCATTCCCTCCACCCATAATTTTTCACAACTGTGAAAATTTAAATCAATAAAAATCTTTTCAAAAATGCTTAAAAAGACACATGATATCTGTCAGAATTATAAAAAATAAAAATCAAATTCTGCTAAGCATCATTATGCTGCAGCATAGCTGTCTGGCATGGGAAGGAATATCAGCGTTCTAACATGTAGTTTTCTTGCTAGCGTGGACAGGACATACTGTTCTATAATAATGTTAAGGGACTGTGTTACAGGCTAGGTCAAGATCTGGCAACTTAAAAAGGGTTAGAATGCAGATTCCCTTAACTGTGGTACAGAACAGTTAACCTTGGAGAGAGGACAGGACTGAATGTTACACAAATATAACCATGTTTAAACACAAATGTGAAACATGATTGTGGCCCAGCTACATTAAATAACAATTTCTTTTTTTGCTTCTGTGGGCAGAAAAGAAAAATATGCTGTGGATCCCTGATTTAACCCTGAACTATAGCTGTCTAAATAGTAATGACATAGTTTGTTACCTGTGCTGTCAGACAAAACATTATAAACATGGATGGGCCACATCCTTATTTCACAAGTTTGCTGAAACCTGGTAATTTAAGGGCTTGGACGGCTGGTCTCCTGGTACCTGTGTACAAGTTTAGCTATGTCTGTTTTTATGTCTCCTTATACTTTGTAGAGATGCTCACCCACTACAACTTTTACATTTTATAAGTGTCCTTTGACCCAGATAACATTCAAAGTCAGATTTTAAAACTTTTAATAATTCCATTTAACTGTCTAAAGTATGTATTTTTGTACCTTCAAAATACTATTACTTTGGTATTATTTCAAAAGTATTATTATTATTATATTGTACAGAGTGCTAGCAGTGATCTGTGTTCTGCAAAACATGGAAGAAAACAAAATCCCTGACCCAAAGAAATGTACTGAATTGTGTGTGCAGAGACTGATTTTTCAGTGTTCTTACAGCCCCTAGCACAGTGGTTCCTGGTCCAGGATTGGGACTCTTAGGCTCTACCACAATACAGATAAATAAATAATATAATAATGTAACCAGTTAAATATAAATATATGGACCAGATAAGATACATAAGTACCAGGATGACCCATCCTGTTGGTTTCCCTTTCTTCTGTTTTTTAATATATTTTACACACACACAAAATGACATTAAAGGAACATTACGCATGCAAACTCAAGCACTCAAAGTTAGGAAATACCACTATTAAGATTGCTCATGCATTAATTGATTTATTTTCATAACACTTCTGTGAGGTGAGAGGATAGCATCATCCACATTTTGCAGGCGGAGAACTGAGGCAAGAGATTAAGGGCAAAAGTGTCCACCAGTTTTTGGCACCAAATTTGAAGCACATATGATCTGATTTTTCAGAGAATTTAGGGCATGTCTACACTACAAAATTAAGTCAACCTAATTTATGTTAGTGTACAACTGCCACAGTAACTAAATCATTTGTGCGTGTCTAAACTTTGCACCTTGTGTTGATGGTGTGTGTCCTCACGCTTGCACGATTGAACTGTCAGTGTAAGGCATTGTGGAACGGCTTCTGAAAGCCAGCAACAGTCGATGTAAGCAACAGTGTCTGCGTCAACGCTGCATTGATCTAACTACATTGACACTGACTCTACGCCTCTCGTGGAGGTGGAGTTATTAAGTTGGTGTAGTGGATGAGTCATGTCAGCAGGAACGAAAATTTTAGTGTAGACACTTACATAGTTAGGTTGACATAAGCTGCCTTGCATCAACCTAACTCTGCAGTGTAGACCAGGGCTTAGTGTGATACTGAGGCCCATTGATGTTCACTACTGTGTCAGCAACTCTTGTCGGGCCTCACATACTCAGTACATGTCATAATGTGTATCTAAAAGTTGTCATGTAAGATATCATATACAAACTGGTAACACACTTGTCCTGAAAATCATTGTGTGGTGTTTGTACAATGTTATAAATATGTGCTAGAATTATGTCCTTAAAATGTGTTTGGCAAGCAATGCATAAGCCCAGTCTGCCATAGACAAAGGAACCTGGTCATCAGGCAGAGATGATGAAGGTACACTTACATGCATGGTAAACAAAGCCATCAGGAGAGCAAGTGGGGAAAGATGCACCAGGATCAATGAACTCTAGAAAGATATAAGGAGAGAGAAAAAGCCATATTGGCATCCTTCACCTGAAGAGATAAAGGAACTGAGCACTTGGAGCTCTGTGAAGGCTCTGGCTCGAGAGTCTGGTTAACCTGCTGGAAAAGAGACTCAATTAGAAACACTTTGAACAAGAGAGTCTAGTTGGTTAAATCAGATCTTAGTCTTAGAAGAATATAGTTACTTTTGTTTGCTTGTAACTCTATCTGGGGGGGTGGGTATTGGGGTCACCTTGCAAGGAATAACCGAGGCTGGTGGAAGCCAGGGTGAGGTTATTGTGCTATGAGCATGCTGCTGGTGTCAGGGCTTTCAGCCAGGGCTGCACAGTACAGATAAGCCCAGGGCTACAGGACAGGCAATGACACAGCCTCTTACTGATCTGAGTTGAACCCCAAAGTGTTACACTTAGCATTACATAAAACTTTATGTGTCCAAAGCACAGCTGACTTCTGTTTTAGGCTCAGATCAAGCCCCAGGGTCTTAAGTTGGACACCCAGAAAATGAGGAACATAATTAGTGACCACCTCTGAAAAGTTTGGTTTAAGTGACTTGCTCACCATCATATAGGAATTCTGTGGCAGAGGCAGAGAGAGAATACAATTCTCCAGATCAGCATTCAACTGCCTTAACCACAAGGTCAACCTTTCCATGTCTGCAATCCACTACTTCAGTTGTTACACACCTTCCAAGTTCTGCAACAAATGAAGCAGAGGTAATACAGACAATTTTTTCCTTCACTACACAACCCTGATTCATCCCCTGAGTATGGTGAATCCAGTGCATTGAATAAGGCAGAGGTTCTGTGGAAAAAATATTTTATGATCATGGAACTAGAGACTGTATCATAAATAATGCATATTCACATAGGTAGGGCCCTACCAAATTCACTGTCCATTTTGGTCAATTTCATGGTCATAGGAATTTCAAAATTGTAAATTTCATGATTGCAGCTATTTAAATCTGAAATTTCATGGTGGTGTAATTGTAGGAGTCCTGACCCAAAAAGGAGTTGTGGGAGGCAGTGAGTCACAAGATTATTGTAGGGGGGTTTGCAGTATTGCTACCCTTACTTCTGCCCTACTGCTGGTGGAGGCACTGCCTTCAGAGCTGAGCAGGCGGAGAGCGGTGGCTGCTGGCCAGGAACCCAGCTCTGAAGGCAGAGCTGCTGCCAGCAGCAGAGCAGAATTAAGGATGGTATGGTATGGTATTACCGCCTTTACTTCTGCGCTGCTGCCTGCAGAGTTGGGCCCTTATTCAGCAGCCGTCACTCTCCACCACCCAGCTCTGAAGGCAGCAACACAGAAGTAAGGGTTGCAATACTATGATCCCCCCTAAAATAACCTTTTGACCCCTCCCCAAATAATTCCTTTTGGGTCAGGACCCCTAATTTGAGACATGCTGGTCTCCCCTGTGAAATGTGTATAGTATATGGTAAAAGTACACGAAAGACCAGATTTCACAGGGGGAGACCAGATTTCATGGTCCTTGACGTGTTTTTCATGGCTGTGAATTTGGTAGGGCCCTACACAAAGGGAGCCAAATTAATCCTGATTTTGTCCTTTCCTAACTTTTGAATGCTTGACTTTGCAACTTCATTGTTCAGTTAGTGTCATTTCCTAGGGTTTTGAAAAAGCAAATTGAAAACTCAAAAAATTCCTTTATGTGGCATCATATTGACACACATGATTCATCAGCATTTCTGTTCACGTAAGCTTCTAACTGTGTTTAGCTCCAGCTTTGAGCAAGGCATCCTTGGTGTTCCTCCAACCACACTGTCCAAACATATCACCCAGGGCTAGCTTACAATTTACAAAGCCACAAAGCTGCTAGAAAGCAAGCTGTGAGACACTTGCCTCTCCATTCTCACTGCCAGAGCACAAAGATCAGGTGTTCCAGGCTCATTACCACAGTAGGGCTAGGCTTATTCTTTTGTTCTTCTGCCAGAGGGGAAAATCAAGTGGAAGGTTGCCACAAATTTGGAGCTGCTTTTGGAGGGGGAAGTCAGGAGGTATTATCTCCTTTTGACCACGGGGGAGTTTGGGGGGGATTGCAAGTCTGTGTAGGACCTGAAGCAATTTCTCATGCTTAAGTCTGGACCTACATACACAAATATGCTTAAATCTTAAATTTTTTCCCAAGTAGGTAGACTGGCAAAAGCCAGAGGAAATGCACGTTGTTGTGATTCTTGTTTTCTTCCATTATTTTAAACCCATTTTCTCTCTTTTGTTCCTGCTCTCATCGCATATGCTGAGAATAGCACGAGTATCAAATTATTTTTATTTTGTTGATGTATCTAAAACTGACAAAGGGAAAGATCAAAAGTGATCAGCAGGATTTCTCTAAAGTACATGCTCTCACTGATGCCTGGAGACTGCGTCTCCTCCAGGTCCCTGTGCTGCTGGAAATTCAGTTTATGAAATGCTTGAGCAAATCAATTCTGAGTCAGATGCTCCTCACAGTATCCTTTGGTCCCTCAAGGCAAAACTGAGGGAATTTCTTTTACGCTAAGCAAGCTGGAGGGGCTGTCTGGAAAAGACAGATAGGCATAGAGAAGAAGTGCTCTAAGGTACAAGGAATGGAAGATTATTTTAAATCTTTCAGCTCAGGTTTCCTGGGAGAAGATCACCAGTTGGCATCAGGCCATCTGGTTTTTAGGTTTTATGTTTTGTTACATTCAGTTTAAGAAATTAAAGGAAATAATACAACAGTTTGGGGTATTTTGGGGAGGCTGGGGTTCGAGATTAAAAATCTTATTTTTGGAATTCAGTTTTTCTCTGTATTTTATGTAAAAAGTTGATCATTTCTCCAGTGATATTTTTTAAAGCAAACACATTCACTCCTAACTGGAACAACTTGACATGCTTCATCAGTTACATTTTCAGTGCATATTCTGGAATGGTGCTTCATTCAGTGACTGCACTAATTTTTCACCTGTAATACAGATGCTGAGAGCAAATGTGGGCTAGAAAACAGTGATATATAGTTAGTTGTATGTGGCAGAGCACTAACCAGAGAGAAGATATGTTTTTTTAAATTCTACTGTGCAAATAACTAAAGGAGATAATGGAACTAAGTGTGTGCTTTGACATTAACAGAAAATATCATCTTAATGTGACTATTTGTATTAGGAAACAAAGTAGCATGGACAATTGTATATGGTAAGTATGTCTACACTACGAAATTAGGTCGATTTTGTAGAAGTCCATCTTTAGAAATCGATTTTATACAGTCGATTGTGTATGTCCCCATTAAGTGCATTAAGTCGGTGGAGTGCATCCTCAGTACCGTGGCTAGCTTCGACTCACGGAGCGGTGCAGTGGGCAGCTAGTCCACAGTTCCCGCAGTCTCTGCTGCCCATTGGAATTCTGGGTTAAGCTCCCAATGCCTGATGGGGCAAAAACATTGTTGCAGATGGTTTTGGGTACATGTCATCAGTCTCCCTTCCCTTCCTCCCTCCCTCCGTGAAAGCAACTGCAGACAATCATTTGGCGCCTTTTTTCCTGGGTTACCCATGCAGATGCCATAGCATGGCAAGCATGGAGCTCGCTCAGCTCACCGCTGCTGTTGTGAGCATTGTAAACACCTCATGCATTATACTGCAGTATGTACAGAACCAGCTAAGAGACGGCAGCATGAGGATGACTGTGAGGAGGACATGGAAACAGAGGTTCCTGAAAGCACGGGATGTGGCAAGTGGGACATCATGGCGACAGTGGGGCTGGTTGATACCGTGGAATGCCGATTCTGGGCCAGGCAAACAAGTACAGATGGTGAGACTGCATAGTGTTGCTGGTATGTTACAGTCCCAGTGGCTGCGAAACTTTCACCTGTGTGAGGCCACTTTCCTGGAACTCTGTGAGTTGCTTTCCCCTGTCCTGAAGTGCAGGAATACTAAGATGAGAACTGCCCTGACAGTTGAGAAGCGAGTGGCTATAGCCCTGTGGAAGCTTGCAACTCCTGACTGCTGGTCAGTCGGGAATCAATTTGGAGTGGGCAAATCTACTGTGGGGACTGCTGTGATTCAAGTTGCCAATGCAATCACTGACGTTCTGCTATCAAGGGTAGTGACTCTGGGAAATGTGCAGGTCATTGTGGATAGCTTTGCTGCAACGGGGTTCTCTAACTGTGGTGGGGTGATAGACAGAACATATATCCCTATCTTGGCACCGGACCACCTTGCCAACCAGTACATAAACCGCAAGGGGTACTTTTCAATGGTGCTGCAAGCACTGGTGAGTCACAAGGGACGTTTCACTGACATCAATGTGGAATGGCCAGGAAAGGTGCATGACACTCACATCTTTAGGAACTCCAGGCTGTTTGGACAGCTGCAAGAAGGGACTTACTTCCCAGACCAGAAAATTATTGTGGGGGATGTTGAAATGCCAATAGTTATACTTGGAGACCCAGCCCACCCCTTGCTCCCATGGCTTATGAAGCCATACACAGGCAGCCTGGACAGTTGTAAGTAGCAGTTCAACTAGAGGCTGAGCAAGTGCAGAATGGTGGTAGAATGTGCCTTTGGACGTTTAAAAGCTCGCTGGCGCTGTTTGCTGACTAGGTTAGACCTCAGCGCAACCAATATTCCCATTGTTGTTGCTGCTTGCTGTGTGCTCCATAATATCTGTGAGAGTAAGGGGGAGATGTTTATGGCGGGGTGGGAGGTTGAGGCAAATCGCCTCGTGGCCAATTTTGAGCAGCCAGACACCAGGGCGATTAGAAGAGCACAGTTAGGTGTGCTGCGCATCAGAGAGGCTTTGAAAACCAGTTTCATAACTGGCCAGCCTACCGTGTGAGAGTTGTGTGTTTCTCCTTGATGCAAACCCGCCGCCTTTGTTGATTTTAATTCCTTGTAAGCCAACCATCCTCCCCACTTCAATCACAGCTGGCAAAGGAAATAAAGGTTTCAGA